>NW_028095975.1:112196-317502 GCF_014824575.4 Sturnira hondurensis
TTGATATGTTACAAAAAGCTTATTTAAAATAATTAAGATTATTTAAGAATTATCAGTCATTTCTTTAACCATCAAAAGTGGAATTTGTAATAGGAGCAAAATTATAATAATAAGCTTTAAAAAATTTTTTAAGATTGTATTTATTTATCTTTAGAAAGGAGGGGAAGGAGAAAAGGAGAGAAATATCGATGTATGGTTGCCTCTCGTGAGTCCCCCACCGGGAACTGGCCTACAACCCAGGCATGTGCCCTGACTGGGAATGGAACCACAATCGTGTGGTTCACAGGCCCAAGATCAATCCATTGAGCTACACCAGCCAGGGCATAATAATAAGCATTTTAATCTAATCATATATCTTCTGTTTGGCAATGGGTTAAATGTTCTGAATTGTGATTATGGTGGCTGATGTGATGTTTTAGGTAAGGTCTTTAACTTCCCTAAAACAACATGTTCATGTAAATCTGGTGCTCTTCACTGTGTGCACATCTGGGCATGGGAAGGGTCAAGCATGAGCAATGAAAGACCTGTCTCAGACTGTTCCAAAGAAGCCTGGCAGGCACCCAATGCCAGAACCCAGTAAGATTTAGGAGCCACCCGGGTCCCACATGACATTGACAGTTCTGGATGCTTTCATACAAAGTAATTTCTAATCTCCTTTCCTTTTCCCCTAGAGTCTTTATGCCTACTCACCAGTGGCCCAGTGTGCTGTTGGGAGCCTCCCTCACAGCCATCACAGATGTAGAGAGCAAAAACAGCCTTTGTTCTCTTTGCAGTTTTTCTCTGGTTTTTCAGTCCAAACTGGGAGCTGTTTTAGTTTCACTCTCGTTAACAGAATTAGGCAGCCATTGCATTAGAAAACTGAGTTTCCCATCAGGGCAGTGAGTAGAGATTTATCAGGTTGGTGTTGGAACAGTCAGCTAGACATTCACTTCTCAGAGTCTGAGTCCAGGATCAGGGAGATGGCTGCTCTGCTATGACTGCGTTCTTCAAGGCTCAGACTGCATGTGATGTGACCAGCTAACAGTGCTTTACTGTTCTCCCCTGCTGGAGGCTGTGATCTGTCCAGATTGGAGTGGCCTCCAAACCTCTGCCACTTGTTGGTTTCAGATGCTTAGAGTTTTGGCAAACTGAATGGCGTTTTGGCTAAACCGGCTCACCTATTCATTACCTTCCTCTTCTTTAGATTCCGTCTAAAAGGCAGTTCTGCTAGTCATTGTGTCTTGGCTGGAATGGAAATTCTTTGGAATAGCAGTGTCCCTGTGTGTGAACGTAAGTAGAAGGAATATCTGTTCAGGTCTGCAATTTTTTCCTTGTTTTTTCATTTTCTTACTTTGTTTTGTTCCATGAAATTAATAAGTGTCTGCTGCTCTGTTTATATTTGTTTTTGAAAGAGATATTTTTTGTTGTATTAGTTAAAAGAAATGTTTTTTGGAAAAGTGACCCTGGGCATCATGGTTTTGGTACCATCCAAAATATATTTGGTAACATACTAAGTGCTGTAAATGGAAGAAGTGCTTTATAGATAGAGAGAAATTTGTGCCCTGAAGCTTTGTCAAATTTTCCTTTATTTCCTGTCAAAAGTGATGACCACATTCCAGCTTTTCTGTCATTTTCTGAATCACCCATTCATTTCTATACATTCTTTAGCACCTGCTATGTCCCAAACAGCCTTGTAGACTCCTGGATTGTGTGTATAAACAAGATAGACTAGGTCCCTGCTCCTATGTTGTTTATATTCTTAAACAGAAATAAAAGTTCTTAAAGATAGCAAGTAAACAAGGAAACATAAGTAAATAATTTCAAATAATATTAAGTGTTATTAAGAAGATAACCAAGGTAATGTAATAGAATAGTTACGTGAATAGGAGTCAGGAATGGCAGGGAAAGAATAAAGTTTGCATTTTAAATAAGGTGATTAAGGAAGTCCTCACTGAGAAAGTAATTGCTGTCATTCGAGCATTGAGAGCAGTTAGTTGGCTACTCATGTGAATACACAGAGGAAGAACCTCCCCTTCAGATGGAGCGCACAGTGCAGAGAAAGTCCCAAGGCAGAAATATTCATGGCATTTTCTTTGAAAACCCTGTCCTAACATTTTCACAGAAGCTTATATGGCTTTTTAGAGTGAACAAATACAACAGTAGTAGGAGGTGATAAAAGAAAAGTAATCTGTAAGATTACTTAGAACAAGTTTGTTCTCACTCTGAGCAAGATGGAAAGCCATTGGAGTATTATGACTAGAAAAGTAACACAATCTAACTTACTTTTAGTGATATAACTCATTACTCTAGAGAGAACTAAATTGAATGGGTATATCTTAGAAGGAGATTCCCCAGAAATAGTACCAGAGGAAATTTTTATATTACCTCTGGTAATATATCCTCCAGTGTTCCATTGGAGGGTATAATCCCAGAGCAGCAATACTGAAGGATGAGAAAAATAGAGGCAAGGAGGAAAAAACAGCAAATAAATAAGTGATACTATGTTACAAAAGTGGCCATAAGCCTCACAAGAAAAAGCTGGTTTTTTGGTCACATAGAACATCTATATGGAACCAAAACTCTTTATCAGAAAGAAGAAAAGCAGCCTATCTGTTGGATCTTTTCTGTCTCCTGTCTCATGTTTATCCCAAGAATATTAAGCCCCTGGTTTCTATGTTGTGTTAACTCATCCCTCTGTTCAGACTCTGGGAACCTCACATGACCTGCTGCATGGTACTCAATCTAAGCCTGGAAATAGAAGGAGCCAAAGTGGCCATGCATCCAGTCATATTAGCTAGAATGTGGGGGCTGCATTGACCTCCACTGCAGGAGAATAACGGAGGCTGTGCAGGTGCCTGTCTTTCATCCTTACAGAGGCTGGCATAGCCAATGTTGTTTGCAATTGAGGTGACAGTGGGTGTGCTCGATTAGGAAAGCAGCTAAGTGGCCAAACGTCAGGTATAGCCAAGAAGGTCTGAGGGTGCAAATTGGGAAGCTACTACAAAATCTAATCACAAATGTTGTCCCAGGATACCAGTGGCAGAGATGATAAGAAGTGCTTGAATTATAGATACATTTGGAAGGTAGAAATGGCACAATTTTTGATGGGTTACACATAGAGATTAAAATAGAGACTAAATGAGGTCACCTAGGGAATGAGAGTGGCCAGAGAACAATAGAGGCAGGGGCTAAGTTCTGTCAATCCAACAATAAGAACTCAGAAACATGAGAAGGAATGTGCAGAAGAGATGAAGAAGCAGGTGGTACATTAAGAGAAAAAGCAAGAAGATAAGCATCTCTTGGAAGCCAAGTGAAGAAATTATTTTAAGAAGATGAAACCAAGCAACCATTTCAAATGCTACAGAGAGATCAAATAAGAGGAGGACAGAAAATTATCATTGGGTTCAGTGACTTGGAGGTAATGAGTAACCTTGGCAAAAACAGTTTCAGTACAGTTGTGGGGGCACATGCTTGATTGGAATGAGTTCAAGGGAGAATGAAGGGGAATAAAAATTCATAGACAACATCTTAAAGAAATTCTAATGTAAAGGATGTAGAGAAATGAAACTGTAGCTGCAGAGGGAAATCGAATTAAGAAAGTTATTTTTTGTTTGTTTGTTTTTAAGATGTCAGTGAGTTAAATACAGAAACACTACCAAAACGTCTAGTCTGTCTATTTATTTCTTCACGAAATCAAACAGAATGTTGTTTTGTCATAGATTTTCATAATAGAATTTTTCACATGAATATTTTGCTTTAAAAGTATTTGTACTTTTTGTACTGATTTATATAATGAAAGTTAATAATTAGATCTTTCATATTTGGAAGTCACCTAGTAGAAAGTCTTAACTTTCTTAAAGTACAGTTATGAATCATGAAGTAAAAAAAATACTTGCATCAGCCCAAAGATATATGTAAAATTGCTTGCTAGAGTATAAACATTAATTAAGCTACTCCACCCTATGATTAGCTTATCCATGATTCTATCAAGCTGCAGTATCCTTTTCCCAAATACAGATCAAACCAGAAGGGGAAAGGAGCTTCTCCAAATAGTTCCATTCAAAAGAAAAAACATGTGTTTCTTCAATGAGGAATAAAACCTGTAAAAACTAGTAAGTGTCTCAAAAGTCATAACATTGCTGAGCCTTTTGGAGCATGCATAGAAGTATGGAGGGTGTTTCATTTTATTGTGATGTTACTGTTGACATTTTGTTTTTGAGAATGTTAGCCTCAAGTCACCAAGAAAATATTTCATCAATAATAAAGAAAGAATAAATGTATAATGTATTTTGAAGGATTTCTCTAAAACGAAGATCCTTGATGTTAAAAGAGCTTGTCTATCTTGTGCTTGATATATAGCAGGTGCTCAAAAACTTGCTTATTGAGTTAATGGATGATTTTCTTATTAAATCAATGATTTTCTTGTTAATGTGGTTAAGAAATTTCTGTTTACTTCAAGTGAATAAGCTCTCAATTATCCAGAAATCTTAACTCTCTGAAGAGTTCAGGATGCTAAAGTTATTTTTGGACTTTTGTAATAAACATTGATTTAGGTATCATTTCATTTAGCTGCATCTCAGCAAAGAACTAACATATATGTTTTGCAATCTGTACTCTCCCTAAGAGTGTAATTGTTTTTTAGTGGCAACATCATCAGAGCATCCCATAACTGTAGAATCGAGTCAGATTAAAATATAAACATCTTAATGTAATTTATGGCTCTTGTCTTCATTCTAGAAATCTTCTGTCCAAATCCTCCGACAATCCTTAATGGGAACCACACAGGAACTTCTCTGAGAAACATTCCTTATGGAAAAGAAATATCTTATACATGTGACTCCCACGCTGACAGAGGGATGATCTTCAATCTCAGTGGGGAGAGCACCATCCGCTGCACGAGTGACAGTCATGGGAACGGGATTTGGAGCGGCCCTGCCCCTCGCTGTGAACTTACTGGTTCTACTGGTCAGTACCCACTGCTCCCCAGTGGATTAGTGTATCCGGGCAAGCACCTCCATATTTCTATCATGACAGTCATTTATACATCTCAACATGACTTTGCTGTGAATATCAGACACAGAAGTACCTGCCAGAAAAATCACAGATGGTTTCGGAGGTGTTTCCCTCTGCCAATTGGTGGTAGTCTGATGACTTTGCCCGCTGGGGTGAGGAATGTAGGATGGTGAGGAGAGGAGGGATCAGAGACTGGAGAGAACCAGTGAGGCCCAGAGTTTATAGAGAACATTTTAAAAGCAATGAAAAGTAACACCAATGAAAATATTTGGCCATGCCATCTCTATTACTACTTGCTTTTATACTAGATAGACGGTGTGCTGACCAAAATGTACATGTCAATGGAGTAATTTGCTTCAGAACTGGTAATGCTACAGAAATAATTAGAAACATCCAAAGTAGGCATTTTTGCTTCTTTTGTTACATCCAAGTGTTACACTGAACCCATTACTTCATTTGTTGACCCTTCATCTCACCTTTAGCAAAGGGAACGCAGGGTGCCCTGGAGAAATGTAGTGGATGATTGTGTTCTTGGCCTCTGTAGCACATTTCTTTTCTAACTTTATATCACAGCACCTGGCCCTCAAATGCTCCTTTGTGGCTGTGATTGTCCACACAAGCTTCATCCTCCAGTGAGGACAGACAGCACTGAATCAGTAATTTGTAAATCCCAGTGGTACTTGCAGCTGGTACAGTCTGCAGATAGAGAAAGCACATGATTCTGTGTAAAGGCTGAGAGGTCTGGGTTAGCAAAATTAGTCTTCTCACTGATTCACAGATGTGTAGTGCCTTGAGACCTGCCTGCCTGGGTCTTCATGTGGCTCTAATAGTCACAGATATTATTAAACATGCTGACATGCTCATACTTTTATGTTTAACTGAGTCTTTTCTTGCTCTTAGTATGCCCACCTCCACCCAAGATGCACAATGGGCATTACGCTGGAGGGGATGCATCTCCATATCTCCCTGGGATGACCATCAACTACCTTTGTGACCCAGGCTACCTGTTGGTGGGAAAAGCCTATGTTTTCTGTACACATGAGGGGACCTGGAGCCAATCTGACCATTATTGTAAAGGTATCTCTTATTCTTGCTGGAATTTTGTGTAACACTGACACATGAAACTAATAAGGCTGAGAGAGATCATTTCTGAGAATATGGTGAAATGAGTATCAGTAAAAAAGGAGAAAAGTAGAACAAACAGTGGGAAGGACGGTTTCCCAAGGATCCTCAACTCTACCGAATAAGTAGGAAGAACCAATGAAGTTTTTAGTAATATAATGACATCAAATACTAATTTAAAATGCTTTACAAGCTTTTAACTAATAAAATATTTCAGGTCTAAAGAATCTCAGAGGATCACAGGTGTTCCTCACAAATGCCCTCAGAAGGTCAATAAGAGACTAGAAGCAGTTCATTGTGAGGACAATACAAGTGAGGTCAAGAGCAGTTAGTTCTGTAGTTACTGCCTATGGAGTCTCACTACTGTAGAAAGCAGGACCAATAAGATGGCACTGGTTTGGTCAAGATAGTATAAAGTATATAAGTATATAAAACAAAATGGAATCCCTCTTGTCAACCAAGATGGCACCAGTCAGCCGAGATACTTTGGTTCAAAAGGGAACCTACCTAAGTCATACTTGATACAATTACCAGAGACACACCCAAGATATCTGCATACATGATCAGAACAGTGATGTCTGAAGAACATGGCTACCCACAGACAGGCTCCTGGAGAAATTCCCCACTTGCCATCAGGGGTGCCAAGACCCTTATCAAGAGACCCAGAAGGCTGGAGTACACCACTCTCAAGTATAAGTGAGGCAGGCTCCAGACCACTGCTGAGACAGCTGAGCCCCACACACCAGAGTGCTGCTCCATGCCATGCTGATCTCCCTTGCATCAGCCACCAGAGGCTCTGCCCTGCTGGTCTAAGGACTCCTTCTGCCCTTGCTGCCCACCTGGCTACAGAGATTGTTCTTTGCAAAATGCTGAAGGCTCCCTTGCTCACTGTGCTATCTCCCAGACCTGCAGACAGACTCTGGGACTTGGGATCATTATTCCCCATCGATTGTTCTGTGTGTGTGTGTGTGTGTGTGTGTGTGTGTGTGTGTTACATTCCTCTTAGATTGTTAGAGTGTGCGTGAGATATTAATGACGTTGATGTTCTACTTTGAGTGAATCTGCATTCAATAAAAGCTAAGTGAATAGCATAGTTACCTGGCATGACTCTTGTCTACTCCTTGGTGCCAGGCTACACAGCTCACAGCCAGCTGAGTAGTTGCCTGTCTTACTTTTAAGAAATATTATATTGCCAACCTACACTTGCAACAACTCTAATCTTCAATACTAAAAGGAAGGTGTTTATTTACTTTTACAACAAGTCTCTGAAGCAAGTCCCAGGAATTATTTCCATTATTTCTGCCTGTGTTTGCAAAGTAACATATGACTTTAAAATCTTTGTTGGCAATATTCTAAAAAGCTGCAAAATGTGGAATTAAAAATCATGCGATACTGAGATCTTTACAAAAGTGAGTTGTGTTAGTCTCCAGAAGAATCTGATGGGGTGGGATTTGTATTCTTGCTGTCTTACTGAGATGGGACTTGAAGTGAAGTGAGATCCAGGCTTGACCCAGTCTGGACCCACAGCTCAGGAGGGGTGGTGCTAGGATTGGGCCCCAACTCAGCCCCCACTTTCAAGCACTGCTCTCTACCGTCTCCTTTGAAATGTGGCTCTTTTCATTTGGCAGAATGTTAAGTGCTTTTTGTTTTGCCTGTTTCTTTTCTATTCTTTTCATTTTCAAAATACTATGTAAGGGCAGAGATGAGGTATTTCTAATACTAAGGACTAGTTAGTCTTGCGGCTGCTGTGGTTACAAGGAAATTTATGCCCCCTGACCCCAACCTAAAAGTCTCAGAAACCTTCCTGGGCATCCTGCCCCTCAGTTTGAGAGACAGGGAAGGAGTAGCCCACCAAAATCATAGTAAGTGACTCTGTTCTGCTTATTTGCCAGAATGGGTGGCCCTTACAGAGCCCCTATGGCTTTGCTGAAACCAAAAGCTCACCTTTCCTTGCTTTAGTTACGTAATAGTTACTATTCAGGTAATAGTTTAATGATTGATTATTTAGATTAAGACTATGGGATAGTTGTTCTGAAAATAAATAAATAAATACATACATATATGTATGTGTATATATGTTCTATTCTCCTGGAAGCTGCTTTCTTTTCATTCAAGTAAATTTTGTTATAATACCTTGTTCTCTCAGAACATAGCTTATTTATTCTCCATTTTTAGCATTAGCAAAATCAACCAGGAACCTTGTTTAAAAGACAGTTTCTTAACCTGCATCCCAAAGAACTCTGATTCTGACATTTTGAGTTGGGGTCCAAAGGTCTATGTTTAGTAAACCCACTATAAACCCACTATATTATTCTGATTTAGAAAGACCACAGACGGTACTGTGGGAAAGAGTACTTTACCTGGTTGGGCTTTATAAAGAAAAAAATTAGACTTGTACAACTGAAAAGCAGATTTTGCTTAAACTGAAGAAAGTGTTAGGTAGTCTGAGAAGAAAAGCAAAGTAAAGGTTGAGCTAAATGAGATAAAGTAAATTAAGTAGAAAATTGGTATTTTACATTCAGAATCATGCTATTCTAACCTCTTTGTTCTATGTATAGAAATGAGCCAGAAACAGGCATTTAGTCAAGAGGCAAAAAAAAGCAGTAGTTGTTATATTCCTAGGGAGAGTTAATGTAATATTCCTGTTTCCGTATGGTCTGAGCCAAGTGGATCCAGACTAGAATACAGTTAGCCTAACTCCTAATCTCTCCACAGCTTTCCAGTTGCAGAGTTGCTCATAATTAAAAGTGACTTACAACACACTCCACATTCAATTATTTTACCTAAGAAAACAAAGTCAGAGAACTTTAGACCATGGCATGTTGGGGAAGAGGATGTAGTTTTTCTTGATGGAAAACGTGACTGATCTTTGCTGGAGGGAAAACAGATTTGAGGTCATAGAGCTTTTCATTACGGCAGTTACTACTAACAGTTATCAATAAAATATCAATTTCCTTCTGATTTTTCTAATTTCAGAGGTAAAATGTAGCCTCCCACAGTTTATGAATGGAATCCAGAAGGGGTTGGGAATGAGCAAAGAATTTAAATACAGAGCAAATGTAACCTTGGAGTGTGAAGATGGGTATACTCTGGAAGGCAGTCCCTGGAGCCAGTGCCAGGCGGATAACACCTGGGATCCTCCTCTGGCCACATGTACATTTCGTAAGTACAAGAGCAAGTGCAAGGACTGTAGGTCCTTCTCAGCCATGGTACTGTTCATCCATTCATTCATACTGTCATCAAATACGGCATGATGTTTATGGCACGTGGTAAAACTCAGTGCACTAGAGAAGCCCCCAGTTCTTCTCAAAAGGTCCTTAGCAATGAATAGTCAGGCAAGCCTTGCTCTCCTCACACTTTTCAACCTATTCATCTCTTCTGGGGGAGTCCTCTGAACCTTTTGTTTACATTGCTTTATTGTTGCATGCATCTCACAGTAATGATTTGTTTATAGCCCAGGGACCTGAAAANACATTTCGTAAGTACAAGAGCAAGTGCAAGGACTGTAGGTCCTTCTCAGCCATGGTACTGTTCATCCATTCATTCATACTGTCATCAAATACGGCATGATGTTTATGGCACGTGGTAAAACTCAGTGCACTAGAGAAGCCCCCAGTTCTTCTCGAAAGGTCCTTAGCAATGAATAGTCAGGCAATCCTTGCTCTCCTCACACTTCTCAACCTATTCATCTCTTCTGGGGGAGTCCTCTGAACCTTTTGTTTACATCGCTTTATTGTTGCATGCATCTCACAGTAATGATTTGTTTATAGCCCAGGGACCTGAAAAGTCAGAAGCACATCAGCGATAGAGCCAGTCTTCAAGAATATTTTCAGAAATCTTTAAAAAAGGTGTCAGGAAGCACCTTCCAAGTTGCTGAGACTAGCTGTTTCAGCTCCCTCACTGGTGTAGGCTACAAGATTGTAAACTGGCACAGCTGGACTCAGCAGATTTAGAAATCATGTTTCTTTGAGCTCTGGAGAAGAATAGCCCTCTGCTGGCAACTAGAGGGTAATGTAAGATAGAGAATCCTAAACCTTGAACTTGTATACATCAAGATGCTGATGAGCAAAATTGACAATGAATAACTTATCTTAATCTAAGTTACTGCTAGGCTTCCTCCATCCATTCTTATGATTCTTATTTATAATAGTGAGTACTAAGATTCTTCAAGATGTGTTTAATAGTTAAACCCTCAAATGTGCTAGCTAATCTTATTTACAAATAATATTCCCAATTATAAACTTGTCACTCTCTCAATATCAAATTGCATCCAGTTTGGCAAAAAGCTCACTGCCTACCTGAATGAATGAATACCTTTACAGGATTCTGAAGATGTAGATGTGAAAGACAGAAAATTCACATGATTGGGGACCACCCTACCAGATAGTAAAAGAAAATGTAAAGCCACAGTATACAAATCACTTAAAACCAGCACAAATAGGTATTTGTGAAACAAAAAATAGATAGTAAGTGAACTATACTTATTTTATAAGTGAAACAAGATTGATATTAATAAAATAAGAGTATTATAAATAACAGTAAAAGTAT
Organism: Sturnira hondurensis; assembly: GCF_014824575.4. Taxonomy (NCBI): domain Eukaryota; kingdom Metazoa; phylum Chordata; class Mammalia; order Chiroptera; family Phyllostomidae; genus Sturnira; species Sturnira hondurensis. The sequence goes on from NW_028095975.1 coordinate 122,859, forward strand.
CTTCTGAATGAAATATAATAGTTGAGATATCATCAATCCACAGGGAAGGTAAACCTTGAACTTGTATACAAACATGATCAAATAATATAGGTAGCACTGAAAGAAATGGAGAAACTTTATATCTTACAAAAAGTAACGGATGTAATAAAGAGTTAAAGTTTTAAAAGTCAACATGAAAAAGCTAACATAAAAATTAAAGAATATTTACCAAACTACTAGAAGAAAGCCAACCCCTTGAACTTTTGGATAGGAGAGAGAAAATTATAAAAGGTCAACAAATTTAACTTACAGCTTATGTATGTATTTTGGAAAGTAAATAAGAAAGCATCAGAGGGAGAGGAGAGAGTATTTCAGGGGACAAGGGGAAGGCTTCAGAGAAACTAGTATAAAGGACACATGGAGAACAAGTAAGGTGGTTGGAAATGGGAGGGAGGTGGGGAGCACAGGGCAGGGTGGGCTTTGATGGGAGTTGGGGATGGAAAACTGTACTTGAACAATAATTTAATAAAAATATTTTTAAACATAAAAAAAAAGAAAGCAGAAGAGAGGTGAGAAATATGTAAAATTTAACAAAGAGTTAATAGTGTTATCATACAAGTAGCAGTAGTGGTAGTTGTGGTGGTATCGATGGTTGTAAAAATTAACAACAATTGAGTGCTTGATTCCATGGTTAGATAAAGAGATTCTACAAATACATAAAAGCCTAGATGCATGGGAGCATGTATCAGGAGGGATTGTACCAAAACATTTAGTGGTAGCATTATGTGACATTTTTCTTTTGCTCTATTTTGTACATTTTAGCTGTAGTTCTATTAATTTGATGTGAGAATTATTAAGTTGAAAAGAAAACAACACAGATCCTGAGTACACAAGGTAAATGAGACTGAGTAAAACCTGAATTTTTTTTAGTATATTAGAACAAAATGAGACTGTATAATAACAAAAATTAAGATAGACTGTCACTAGCTGAGACTGTCACTCCTGTGGAGTGTGAGACTGATGCATTTGTGACCTTTGTCTTCTTTTTAGGCTCACACAACACTCTCATTATTGGTAAGTTTTATAAAGAATTTGCTGAGAAACTCTAGCGTCTCTAACAGTAAGTATATTAAGTACCCACTTACAATGAATGAAATGTAAAAGGAGAGACCAAAGTATCCTACGTCGCAATTTCATCCAAAAGTTTCCTTTTAGAAAGGAAACAGTGATAAACTCGGGCCATGTGTGACAGAACCAACATGCATATAGAGTGAGTGTTCTCGACTAAAACTTCTCTACCATCTTTGAACCATTACAAATGACCAGTCATCCATGTCATTTTATTGTAGATGGGGAATACAACCTGGGAATATTCTTTAGGATGATAGTCGTGCCCACTTGCACAAATTGGAAGCCACAAAGACCGATTTTCTAAGCCCATTTCTGTAATCTGTGTATGTAAGAGGAACAGTCATGATAGTTTGCTTCAGAGGGAGTTGGCAGGCTCTGTGGTATATAGTAGGTTCTGTGGTATATAGTAGCTCTTGCCTCAGTCCTTACACAAGTGACAGGTGCAGAGCCCTGGAGGGCTGGATCCCAGCAGCACCAGTACTGTTCTCGTATACTTGTTGAAAGGCTGCTGTTGGACTAAAGGTTACAAAACTGCTCTGCTCACTCCTTACCTATAATCCTGTGGTTGTAACACTAATGTCCTTGATTAAACAAGAAGCAGAAGGGCAATCTTAAAGGTAAGCCTGTGTCAGTGTTTGTTAAACCAGAATTTAGTTGCATTTTTTAAAAAATCATTGGCAACCTCTAGAAAGACTATATATTAAGATAGAATTTAAAATCTATGGATTAGATTTTCCATGCATTTAATTGTCTTGTTTTACTGCCTAGGCACATCCTTTGGTGTGATCTTTCCTGCACTCATCATTGTTTCCTGCTGGATGATTCTAAAGCACAAAAAGGGGTCAGTACAGCCATATTCTCTTAGAAAATGTTGATTACTATACTTGCCTCCTCCTGGAAGCCAAAGAGAAGTAAATGAAAACCTCATTTACTTTTGTGTAAACAGATGTAGTAATTCTTATAAAGAAGACCTTTAAAGCACACTATGCATAGAGAAGTGTTCACACTAATATATAACATATTAAGAACACTTCGTTTAAAAGGTTAGAATTTTAAGAAGAACTTGAGTTTTACTTAAGAGAAAACGGTAGAAAAAAATTCCCCCAAAGATGTTAATGAGGCAGCTGTTGTCCCACTTTGCTGAGACATTCCAGGTCCTGCCTCTGCGTACAGATCCTATCAGGGAGCTAATGGTCAGAGTGTGCCTCACTGGTACACACATCTCAGACTGCCAGTGTGAGGTATTGAATTGGTTATTTAAAAATATATATTTTATTAAGACCAAATGTTCACCTTCTAGCCCTGGCTGATGTGGCTCAGTTGGTTGGGCATCATTTTTTAAAGTGAAAGGTCACCAGTTCAATTCCAAATCAGGCCACGTGCCTGGGTTTCAGGTTCAATCCCCAGTTAGGGGCATACGAAACACAGTCAAATAGATGTTTCTCTCTTGCATCAATGTTTCTCTCCCTCTCTTTCTGCCTTTCTTCTCTCTCTAAAACTAAATAAACTCTTTTTTAAAAACAATTTACCTTCAATTTTATGAATACCTTGAAGGATTAAGATCTAAATAAAGAAATATTCTTGATTGGGAAGAGAAGATACATAATTTTTGTATTAGTTCATTTAACAATAATAAAATCAGTGAGATCAAAATCAAAGAAATCAATGTTATAAGCTTAACAAATTCTATACCAATGAAAAACCGCTTATAAATTTAGCTGAACAGTTTTCTACACAAATGTAGTCTCCTAAAAAGCATTATATTGCCCTGGCTGGTGTAGCTCAGTGGATTGAGCGCGGGCCTGTGAACCAGATGATCCCGGTTTGATTCCCAGTCAGGGCACATGCCTGGGTTGCGGGCCAGTTTCCGGCAGGGGCTAGTTCCCAGCAGGGGATGCAAAAGAAGCAACCATACATTGATGTTTCTCTTCCTCTCTCCTTCCCTTCCCCTCTAAAAATAAATTTAAAATATTTTTTTTTAAAAAGCATTATAAAAACTGAAGGTCTAACATTTCACGAAACATACCAATGTAAATTTTTAAAAGTAGAGTGCCACAGCTGAACTATTTGCAAAAAACCTAGTCACTTCCTTTCTCCCCCTTCTTTAAATTTCCCACCTCTATTAATTTATCTCTAATGTTTTTGGTCCCCGCCACACTCCTCACCATCTCCCTTCCCTGATGATGTTCTCCCTATGAACAGGAACCAGGTGGTCCCTATTACCCTATACGCACTCCAAATAATTTTATTTAATAATTTCTGACCTCTACTTGTGCGGTAGACAACATTAGTCATATGAATGGCAACAGCTAACATAGCTTTATCATTTATTCTCTTCTTTTGTATGCAAAGCAACTCTAAGAGGTAGGCAAGTACAACAATGTTGTTCAAAAGCATGGAAGGTAGATTCAGAGAAATTCAGTGACTTGCTTAATATCATACCAGTAGGAAGTTGTTAAGAGTTAAGCTTTTATTTCCAGTTATTTGACTCAAAATCCTGAACCCATTCAGCTGTTCCATCGATAAGTTTAGTTACTCATTTCTTAATCTATATTACAGAAAATTCAGTACTCAGAAATATATATCCTATAAAGCTGGAATATTTCTTTTTATTCCTTTCTTGTATACCTCCCATTCCCACCTCTATGTAATTGGATTTGTTTTAACTATTTGGGTATTTTGAGCCAATATCCTTCTGTAAAACAGTATGCAATCTCTCACAACCACCATGAACCAACTAGATTGCCATTCATTCAGCATTACTTGAAACCTGGAAAGTAACCCACAGGCCTGGCTGCCCACTACCAAGAAAGTCAAACTCTTGAAGCAGGTTCTAGTTGAGAAGGAAAGGGGTTTATTCAAGAGTTTACAATCTGAGTAGATGGCAGGTTCATGCCTCCAAAACCATCTTAGCATCTCAGGCATCCTGGCTAGGTCACTCAGGGGAGCCATGGGAAGAGGGAGACAAGGAATTTCTGGCAACATGAAGCTTCTCAGCTCTGCTCTCTCATGCTTTCAATGTTATCTCCTATGTGTGTCATCATGTAGTTGTATTGCTCTATCCACAGTTTTACTGCAGATGTTCAGGAACAGGATGTTCAGGCAGAGTTTCTGCTGGTTCTGATATGAATTGCTGACGCTTGTCCAGTTCTTGTGGTCAGGGACATTTCTAGGTCAGGCAAGAACTGCAACTGCTGATGTCTACAAAAGACTCATAAGGAAAATTTTAATACATGGTTTTTCTATGAGTCTGTTAATACAGCCTATTTTATAATTACTACTTGATTAGTATGGTTTTTTCCAATCACTGCTGTAATTCCCCACTGTTACATACTCATTAAGGTTGTATTCTCTCACACCCCATATGTAACTCATCATCCAAGACAATTTTCAGGCCATTACTTATCTCACCACATAATCACTGCTCCTTGGAAGCCCATACCACCTGGATGTACAACCCTCTCCTTCCTCATACTGGATCTAAAGTTTGCCTTTTCTCATCCTGTGAAAACTTTGGCTCCTGACTTACAGTTTTCTTTTCTGTCTCAAATGAGATCCTCATCTATTTTAAATGAGAGGGTAAAGAGTAAGTAATAAGGAAGTAGTAGAAAGCAGTAACATACATTTTCTCTTTGTGCTTCCAGTCTTAAATCCCTAATAGTAATGCATGCTTGAAATATAGGTACTGGTATTACTTATCATTTATCTAAAATGAACTGCTCATTAAATAACCCCAAAAGAGGCAACACAGTATATCATGTAAGACCATGGGCTTTGTATCAGTAAGACCTGTGTTCACACTCACTTACTAGTTTTAAAACCCTGGAAAACATATTACATCTCTTGAACCTGTATTATCCTTGCCTGAAAGGTAGAGGTAATAGCAGTTCCTACCTTAACTTAACAGAATGCATTGCTTATGATGAATGTCAGAAAATGTTAGCTATTGTTATTTATACATGACTTATAATTAAGATTTAAGTGATTACATATTTCTTTTACTGTCAGTTCTCATATATCTTCATGACAACAACTGCTACTTCCTACATAATAGGTCTTCTACAAAATACAGAATATGTATATTCACTACAGGGAAAAAGGAAGCCTTATGTTAGATTGCAGTGCAAAGCCATTTACATTATGAAGCTTGATGTTACAGTCTTGTTGAAGAGTATTCACTAATTAATGTAACTGAGAATAGAAAAATGTGTTGTTTTACAGCATGAACTTTTGTCGAGAAGCAATTTAGAGTTCTGACACAACATATAGGATGGTTTTAGTATTGATTCCTAATCTAAGGTTTTACTTAGTCTTGAAAAGTATGACTTGGCTACATTTTTCTTTTTAGATGCCTTATAAAGATATCCAAAACCTGAGGCAAATTGTGCTCTAATTGTGCAGAAATTTTTTAAAAAAAGAGCCACCAGCTAACTTCTTTCAAAATTAAAATGTATGTAATTAAATTACTTTCCCATCTTTTTCTCCCCTGCCAATTAGCAGTAATAAAGATGAAGAACCTAAAGAAGTGAATATCCATTTACAGCCCCAAGAAAGCAGCTGTGATCATGCACAAAGCGTGCAAACAAATGAGGAATGTAGCAGGTACCTAACATTCAAATTAACTCAAAATGTTTGCAACAACTCAAATATGGAAGATGGAAACAGGATTTAAATCTAATCTTGCACCAGGTAGGTCACTGATACCAAAGACATTTGTGAGTATTCAGGAGCTGGAAACGCCATTGTTTTTGCTTTTCTTGGATAACTGTTGTCTCTGTGATCTGGGGTGAGGACTCTGTCAGTGCTGTGCACAGGCACTGGTTTTCAAAGCATTCCTGTAGTTTTGCACATTTATGCCATGAACCTTTGAGACGTAGAAAGCTTTACTTTCCCTTGTGGAACCCAAGCGTTTGCCATTGGGTGTGCCTCCAACTCCCCCAGCTTCCAATACTTCCAATAAGTATTCCTTTTGGAATACTGCTTAAAATACCATATGATTTTGCCTCATTTCTGCCAGGTTACTTGCCTAAAGCACATTTCCACCATTTTTACAATCTAAGTTGCATTAGCCCAGCTCAGAATTCGCTCACCCAAAAAACTCCCAAATAACTCCAGTCTAAAGAAATGTCTCTTTGGAACTCACAGCACTTCCTGCCTATTCCAACTTTTAAAATAAATTATTTTCTGGTCCTGGCTGGTGCGGCTCAGTGGATCGAGCGCGGGCCTGCGAACCACACGATCACTGTTTGAGTCCCAGTCAGGGCACATGCCTGGGTTGCAGGCCAGTTCCCAGCAGGGGACTCACAAGAGGCAACCATACATTGATATTTCTCTCCTTCTCTCCTTCCCTTCCTCTCTAAAGATAAATAAATAAACCTTAAAAAAATAAATAAATAAAGTATTTTCTTGCAAGGATAATTTGTGCTTATTTTGAAAACATAGAAAATACTGAGAAATACAAAAATTATTTGTAATACCTCCACCCAATAGTTAGTATTGTTAAGCTACTTTCCATGTTATTTTACATTTGAACGGTTATACTTTGAGATTATATTGATATGATGTTGAAGGACTTTGGTTTCTTCAAGGGACAATCATTCTTTCCATTGTTAAAAACTGTATATAAATACATCCTACAGCATTCAACATTCCAATCACTGTTTTTTACTTCCTAACTCTATTGCCTTCATTCTCTTGCTCATTTTTAATTCTATAAGCATTAATTATTCACTTATAGCATACCCTATATTGTGCTTATACATTTTCTCTCCAATGCTAAATTAACTTACAAGTAAGGACCATATTGTTAAAGTTCCCAAAATTTCTGAGTATAGACTTGACCAAATGAAAAGTGTTTGATAAATATTTGAGAATGAATTTACCTAAATTTTTTCCCTCAACTTTATGGGGTTTTTTGTTTTATTTTGTTTTAATTGTTATTCAAGTACAGTTTTCTGCCTTTTCCCTCCACCCCTCCCCCACTACCTCAGCCCTCCCCATCTCCCTCCCCTTTTTCCACACCACCCCCCTTGTTATTGTCCATGTGTCCTTTATAATTGTTCCTGCAAAAACTTTACCCTTTTCCCCTGTAATCCCCTCTCCTCTCCCTTCTGGTCACTGTCAGCCTGTTCTCAATTTCAATGTCTTTGGTTATATTTTGCTTGCTTGTTCATTTTGTTGATTAGGTTTCTGTTAAAAGTGAGATCATATGGTATTTGTCTTTCACCGCCTGTCTGATTTCACTCAGCATAATGCTTTCCAGTTCCATCCATGCTGTTGCAAAGGGCAGGAGTTCCTTCTTTCTTGGAAGCATTCTTTTACATCAAGGCGTGTCTCAAATTGTGTTCATTGACTGTTAGCCACTTTTTAATAAAAGGATAAGAATTTCTTAATTAATTTATCTCAAATTTTCATTTCAAGATTAACATTTGACTACGGGTGTTCTACAGGAGAAAAGTTAATCATTTGTGTCAATATCTCATAGAGAAGGAGTGAATTAGTGTCTGTACCAAGCTGCAAATCTGTGCACTCAGGCCTGGTACAAGGTCACAGAGAGTGATAAAAGTACAGAGGCAGACTCGAAAGATACAACCACCTGTTGATGCATTTGAAAATGCTCAGTATTAATGCAGGTGACTTATAATGTTGGGAACACCTGTGAGCTACAACGAGAACAATGATGCAGGATCAGGTGACGGAAATTACTGGGGTTTTCAAGTGAGTTGATGGGCTTTATCAGGGGTCTGTCCATTTGTGACAAGACTGTGTTCCTGGCCTTAAGAAAGAAGAGAGGCGTCAGCACGGCCAAGGAAGCATTTGCATGACTCTGAGGCTACACAATACCTCCTTTCTATCCGGACTGTGATAAGGAGAAGAGGACATACTTTCTGAAGGCAACCCCTGTTTCCAAGCTTAGCAGATCCTGAATACATTCCCCTGCCACAACCATGGTTTAGAAAAGAGACTCTGTAAGTCTCCTTCGTGGGTTATGGGGGATCTTAAGGAAAGATTTTGTGTGTTATGATGGATTTATACATCTTCTGAAAAGAGACTCTTTTTGTTTAGCTGCTCAACTTTGAGAACACTTTTTCTTTGACAAAAAAAAAAAAGAAATGCAGAATGGTCAAGTTAGTCACTCTTGTCTCTCTTACATACTCAGTATCTCAATTTACAGCCACCATAACAGTGAGCAATACACACTTCTTTTAAACTTGTAACTTCTGAGTAATGCCAGCATCATGATTATGAGTATATAAATTTTGGGATGTTCAGTTGTTGACCATGCTGTCATCTAAATAAAAATTCCTGTTATTTCAGTGTAATTCCTGGACAAAGTACTAAAAATCTGGAGAACACCTCAAATTAAAATCATCTTTGGAAAAGAGCCAATTCATTTCAACAGAATTAGACCTGAGACTCATAAAACCTTTGAAGTGACTTCACAGATGCAGACATGTGCTCTTGAAGATGCTGAAGCTCTCCTGATACCTCAGGAAGCCCATGCTCTTAGTTTGGACACTGTCACTCCTCCATCTTCCTTCTTTGTGCTGAAAGCACACACCATTCAGTTGGTGGAAAGACTGCACTTAGAATATATAAGTAGTGTCAATTACTTAAAAGAAAAAGGTGTCACCTAGGATTTCTGCTTATAAGTTTGTCATTTGTCTTTCTTATGTTTACTTGTTTATGTAGATGACTCTTGAGCAATGTGGGGGGTAAGTGGTGCCACCTAAATAAAAATGCTGTTTCCAATCTGTGGTTTGCTAAACCCTGGATGTGAAATCCCAGGATGTGAAGAGCCACCTGTGTAGTTAGTGAAAAATATCCACATATAAGTGGTCCCATGCACTTCAAACTCCTGCTGTTCAATTGTTAACTGTAATATGGAATGGACTCATTAAGGAGAATTTAGAAAATGCAGGAGGAAGATATAAAAAAACAAATGTCACCTATAGCTATACTACCCAATGATAACCACTATTAATGTTTTAATTCATATTCTTTCTTTATATGTTTCTTTATATACACACATATATATTTCTTAAATACCTTTTTTTGTTTAAAGAGCAGAATCTACTCTTTTAGACAAATTGACATAAATGTATGCTATAGCAGTTTTCACTTTCTCAAAGAAAAATAACTAATTTCTATTTATTAAAAAGGCATTAAATGACTATAGGAAAGGTGGGTCAGGAATATTCAAGAGAAATATCTGGAAAAAATAAGTTTTGTGTATTTTCTAATGTCTATTTCAAAAGTAGTTTGTACTATGTTCTGTTTTAAAAACAACTAAAATTTAAATAAAAGAATAATTTATATGAATTCAGAATAAACTAAATTTACTAAGAAACATGACTTTAAAGAATTTATCAGATTAGTAAACATGTATTGACACATTCTTAATAAGTAGCCCCAGAGTCTTTAAAAAATCCACATCCTTATAGATAAAAAATTCATTTGATATGATATTATGGGCCATGCTGATGACCTCTAGAAAATATCAGTCTTTCTATATTTTAAGAATAGATTTGTGTATGACTACTGCCAACTTCTGTGTAATTCTGGTTTTAGTAGTTGTTTTTAAAGCATATTCTGCCACATTTACACTAATACATATAAACAGTGAATTGGATATCAACTAGAAGGTCAATTTAAGATCATGTAAGAGAGACAAAAAACAGCATAACCAACAAGTCAGCTGACAAAGTGAGAGAGAAAAAAATGCAACATATCACAGATGAAGGGTCATGGGATTAACTGAGAGTTAATAATTCAAAGACCAACCCTCCCCTTCTTCCAAATTGGGCAAAAGATATTTCTACAAGTCAAAGAAAGAAAGACAAAAAAAGAAAGGGAAGGGAAGGAAGAAAAAAAAAGGAAGAAAGAGAAGGAAAAGAAAGAAAGAATGAGAGAGAAAGAAAGAAAAAAGAAAGGAAGGAAGAAAGAAAGAAAATAAAGAAAGAGTAGTCCACAAAAATGTAAAAAGGAAATCAATGTTTGCGTAGTTGGAACTTGAACAGATCTCTTTTATTTCTCAGATTTTAATAGCAGTATCTTTAAAAGGAGGACTAGAAATTAACTGAGAATGAGCCTTGCTTAGAATTAAAAATCCCCTTGTAAGAAAAAATTCTAAATTATTTTGTTTACCCCAGAATGGGGTAGGTTGGTGAGCAATATGATTAACCAATATCTGATGCCTGTGACTTTTTAATTGCTAGAAATTCATGAGAGTTTTTAAACATCACTTGTCTGTGGGAACTACCATACATACTAACAATATGTAAATATCGTATTGTCTAACCTAATTATATTATTGAGCAATTCTGTTAACCTCTGGCCACACATTTTCCATCTGCAAAGCAGCAACTAAAACAGTCACTCTCCAAAGCTATTTCTAAAGCTAATCTAACTTTCTTTTTGCCCTTTTGTATACTTAGATGTGAGATGTAATTTAGTTTAAGACCACAATACTTAAATGAAATTTTCTGTCTCCACTCTTATAAGAAAGTAATAAAATATTTTATCATTGAAAATCTACTTATGGAATATGTTTTGCAATATATTTACTTTTTAAAGCCTTCAATGCCAAGAGGAACAAATAAATGTGTTCCATCTGAGAAATGCCCTCCTTCCTGTATTTGGTTGGTTTCAGAATACCTGCTTTGGGTGTGGCATGCCACAGCAATGCTCTTGCTGGTAACAGCTATTGGCAGGCAGATGCTTACCAGGTGCAAACAGAGGAGGCAGAGCTCCCAGGGTCCACATCAAAAAAGATAGTGTATCTTCTGTCTAGCCATTCTCTTTCAGGTTTTCACAAGCACCTAAGTTGCAATTCACCAGGGCATTGAAAAGCATCATGTAAATATACTAATTTAGGAGCAAATAATCATCTAACGTTGTTTCATTTTAAAGAAGTTGGACTCTGATAATGACATCCCCATCTACCAACTACATCAAAGCACAATTCATAAAACCTTACAAGAGATCTACCACACAGCTCAAAACCAGGTATTCAGGCATATTCACCATCCTCTTTTTGGTAGTTTGACAGAATCTTTAGGAGGAGCTAGAGGAACCACGAAGTTTTTACTCCATTACTTCTCTCAAAACCTTGACTCTTTTGAGTTTCTTGTGAGGACCTTAGGAAGTCCACTGTCAGTACTCTCCTTCGAGCTCAGTCACTAAAATGTTCTCAAGGATAGATATTAGCTTCACTTCTAAGTCAGCTCACTAGAAGGTTCCTGATTCAGGAAGGTTTTCAGTGCAGGCAGTTGTATCTCTCATTCTTTTTAGAGACAAATTCAGCTTTGCTTTTAGTGTATTAAAACTGTTAAAATAAAATCTCTCAGAACTTTTTTAGCATCTTGTAAACTGATGCAGGAAGAACTGGCAGAGGCATTTTAAATGCACTTGACAGCAACACCCACTTGTTTCCTTCAGTATTAAATACACATTTATTATACATCTACTACAGGCCTACAACTATCTGGGCACTGAAGAAAAGGTAATAAAACTCCATTCCTGAGGCATGGAGCTTGTCCAGACAAGTAGGGAGCAAGCTTGGGAACCTAGCAAATGGAGCCTCCTCAGTTTTGTCAACTCAACATAAGTTGAAGCAATAGATGTGAAAATTCGCAATTATACTAAGAATGCCTTGGCGAACACGCAGTGTAGAAATTTTATTGATTGAAAGAAAATTTCAATTAAACTTCAGACCTTGAACCTAATCTAGAACCTATACTAGGAAACAAAATACTAATCATGCTTTTCTCTATCTTTTTAATTTTGTCACAAGAAAAATAAACTTATTTTCAAGTCTATAAATAGAAGAAAAAGGGTTTTTTAAAACTTTATTGAGATATAGTTGACATATAGCATGGTGTACAGATGGTTGTGGAAATGGGTAAATGGATTCTCTGTTTTCATAAATAAATGCCTACACTGAGCCACTAAATATTTCTGCTCTATAACTTTTTTATTACTGTCAGAATGAAGAGAAGCGATAATTTCCCTTCATTGAATTTTCTATGTACTGTCTCCTTAATTATACCTCCTTTATCCTGTGGCCTCATGGAGTATCTAATGTTATAGTCAAAGGTGTTTAGGTGTTATTTTTTACATCACCTCCACACTTGGTGTCTTACATGCTCTGCCAAGGACTCAGATATTATGTTGGTCTGAGAGGATGAAGAAATTCCATGGTTTGTTTAATCCATAAAGTCTTTGGCTCATCTCACAAGCAGAACTGTTTAGATATATATAAAGTTTTGTAATTCCAGAAGAAGCATTTAAGCTTTATACTGAGAGCCTTCATTTCCTCACCATCTTCTCATTCCTTAACCCTCTGCAAATACAGGTTCTATCCCTACCATTGTATGGATAAGTAAGATGTTGATGTATATATCGGGTTGTTAAACATTTTTTCTTTACCTGATTCGAAATGTAATATAAGATCAGTCAACACAGAAAACCAAAAACTGCTTTTGTTTCAATAAAAAGGATATCAAAAGTTATACACAAATTTGATTCTGCTTTTTTCTACTTATGAATATATTATGGTTTCTCACCCTGATATTTTTGACATTGATTGTTGTATAGCATTCCATCCCACAAGGCTACCTACCATCAGTTCCTTAATACTGCTATTAGACAGTTAGGGTTCATATTTTTTTCTGAGATTATACATCATCATTCACAGTTCTGATTATTTCTTTGGGATAAGCTCTAAAATGGAACTGGTGATTTAAAATCCATCTCCATTTAAAAACATTTCACATTTGACCAGATGTTTGACAAGGATTTTGTATCTTAATGGGTTTGATGGCAGGGAATATGGAAAGGATTCGTTGCTAATATTTTGTATAGCAATAAAGCAAATAACTAAATGCTGTAAGAAGCCAGCATCTGAGCTATCAAACACACATGTATACAACACAATGCAGAAATACCCAGGATCCTCCCGCAGGCTTAATGGATGGCAGCCTATTGAAACAAAACGTGTATTAACAAGAAATGGTAAAACTTGAGAAAGCAAATTTCCTTTTATTTACCACCTAAGTAAAAGAAATAGAAGATGAAAAAAAAAACATTTCACATTCGGAAAAGTTATGTTAAAAATTAAAATAAAAGTCTTAGGGTGCTGGTCCCCTCAAAATGTTTACTCACATTGGTTGATGTTGTTCTTCTTTTGCAACTAATACAAATAAAATGTCAATTTCTTTTTTTTTTGTTTTTTACTACCAATCACGTTACTCTTTTTTTCTTCTTTAGTCATACAGGTTTACTCACAACCCTGCAAGTAAATCATGCTCATTCTTAATTTACCAGCATTAAAAGATTGTTTCATCCAAAAAGTTCTCAATATCTACATCTCCTAACCAAGTCCCACCCATACTAACTCGAATGATATTCATTGCTTCCAAAAATTTGCCACTTAGTACATCCTGGTCCTTATTTTTTGTTTATGCATGTATATATCATCTTCAATGAAACATTTAGTTCTGGAAGAGCAAGGGCCCCATGGAGTTGAGGCTTAATATACTTAATTGCACAATGTTGCTTAATAGTTCTACTTCCCAGGGGTCCTCTCATGGGAGTAGGGGTCAGAGTAATTTATTGCACATCAGGTGTTGAGAATGCAGTGAATAAATAAGAATGCAGTTAAATAAATAAGATGTAAACCTGCTCAAGCTAATACCCATTCATATGCAAGTGACAAAAATCCATCTCTCACTGGTTTGGACCAAAATGGAATTTTATTATATCGCATAACAAAAAAATCATGGGTACAGCTGGTTTCACCCAAAACAGAAATCAAATATTCAAATCATGTCCTCAGGAATCTGTTCCATTCTCTGTTTCTGCCTTTCTCTGCTGGCCTCAGTCTGTGGTTGACACTTTTTAAGAACTGGAGAGAGAGTTGTTGACAAGGCCAAGCACACACCTTGTCAGCTTAGCATTCCAGGAAAAAGAGCTTTTTCTGTCCAATACCTTCTTCAAAAATCCTTTCACTGCCTATGATTTATCCCAAAACAGATCACGTGCCCCCAGCTAAGCCACTTACTAGGGCCAGGGCAATAGTAAGAACCACATGACAAGACCAGAACTGCCTGCCCAGGCTTAGAGCTAGAATAGAATTGATCAGCCTCAGTGGTTCTCAAGTGGAGTGACAAAGTTTCCCCTGAGGACATTGGCAATGTCTGTAGACATTTTTGGTTGTTAGAGCTGGAGGAGGGGAATGTTTTGATGTCTAGTGGGTAGAGGGCAGAGATACCACTAAACATCCCACAGTGCACAGGGTAGCCTCCCACAACAAAGAATAAGCTGTTTCAACATCAATAGAGTCAGGGTGGAGAAACCATGGTCTGTGTGAATCACATGGAACTACGTGAAAGAGGGAATTTCCTGAAGAAATAATCAGGAGACCAATGCCAGATGAGCCAGGGGCCCACTTTAAGCAGCCTATTTGAAAACAAATCCTTCCCAAACCATCCATGTTTCTCTCTTAAGCTACCTCCCTACTCTTTATCACTAAATTATCTGAAAAAGTGGTTGACCTTAGCTACATCAATTACTTCACTCATCCATTCAACAAATAATTATGTAAAATCTGTATGCCCATGGATGTTTTAGTTCATGGCATATTAGTGTTAAAAGGACAGACATGTCCTCATGTAGACTTTATTCTAGTGAAGAGATGTAACAGGGTGCAGTCAAGAGGGGAGCCCCAAAAAGGGTTTTGGAAGGGGGTCCAGAACTCAAGGTGTCCAGGAAATATTAAGATGTCCTCACCCCTTCCCCCCAACAGGTTTGAGTTGGGGAAGGAACAAATGGAGCAGGGCCATTGAGAGCTGTTTTGTAGAGCAAAGGCTTTGCAGCTAACCTCTGGCATGGTCATTTAACATACCTATAACCTTTAACTGGTTACATAGCTATGTTAAATAGCTGTGGCCATGCTCTGAGCCAGGAGGATAGAAGTGGCTTCCACCCAGGACATAACTGGGAGCAGGCCCCTCAAGTTACAGCACCTGCTTGAGAGCTTGGAGATGATTGGCTCCACGACATGGGGCCAAACCTGCCCAGACTCCCAATGGCAGGCCAGTAAACTTGAAATAATACAGGAATGCTGGCAAGTGTAGCTGATAGCAGGAGGAGTCAGAAATGGGGCTGCAAAGGAGGACTGGCATGGGGATTTAAACCCAGACATGGCAGCCATTTAAGGAGAGGGAACCACACTTGGACAGAGTGGGGACCCCCACAGCTGGGGGTAGAGAGAATCACCATGAGGCTTTAGCAGAGAATTGCCACTCAGCTTTGCCAGAGTGGCAACCCTACCTTTGCAGGGAGATCCACATGCTTTTGGCAGAGTGCAGACCCCCTCACAGCTTTGGTGAAGAAAGGAGAGAACCACAAGACTTAGCCAAAGTGGGGAGCCCTGCAGCCATGTAAGAAGAAAAAGAGAGAGCCACAAGCTTTCGGCAGAGTAAGGACCTCCTCTTGGCTCTGGTGGAAGAAGGGAGAACCATGAGACTTAGCCAGAGTGCAGACCCCTGCAGCTTTGGTAAAAGAGGCCCATGTGGCTTTGGGGTGCTCCCTTTGGCCACGTGGCCTGGGAAGCAGGAGAGACTTTGCCTGGAAAATGGGTACAAAGAACTCTTGCCAGTAGACCATGAGAAGGTGTCACATTACTTTGGATTAATGTGACACAGCATTAATATGACCCTGGTTGGACAGCAACACAGCAGATGGTGGCAGGAACCTAGATGCTGGACTTTTGCTCTTTTCTTGAGTTACGTACAGTACCCTGAATTAGGGCAGGTGGAGAAGGGAGAGCTGTGTACGTCGGTGGATATCCTAAAGGACTTTGAGATTTTAATGAAGATGTTAGTTCACTACTTTAAGTCTGTATAGCATTAAATAAACATTCCCTTACCTTTTCACAAATCTCTGGCATTGAGAGATGTCTTTCCAACTGGTGGTGGACAATCGAGCCCAGTAGATGGTCCGGATGGTATTAGCATACCATCCTTCAGAGTCTGGGCCCCTGTGTGTCTGTTCTGTAACAGAGAGAGACAATATGCATATTGCCAGATCTAACACAACAAAAAATGAGAAGTACAATTTTTAAACTATACAAAGCAGTGAAAGAGAAAAGAAAGTTTAATGAGTATGTAATCATTAATAGTGGCCAAGGAAGGCTTCACTGATGGAATCACATTTGAGCAAAAGAACCCAAGATGAGGGAGGTAGCCATGCAGATAGGTAAGAAAGTGTTCTAAACAAAAGAAACATTAAAAGGAAAATACAGGGACTATGCCTGCTGTGTTTGGAGAAATAATTGTTTGTATCTGAAATCAAGAAAGGGAGAAACAATGATGCTGGTGAGAGAAAAGAATTACTAGAGTGATGTCATTGAGCTAGTGAGAGCAGATGATCTGTATGGCATACAGTCTAAGATAACGATGTGAACAGCAGAACCAGACCAATAGGAGATAAGAAAGCTATATGGGCCACATACAGGTCTTTGGATAAACTGATGAGGGAGAGAAGTTTGTGGAAACTGTCTCAGATTGCTTCTATTTTCTCTGAACAGAAAGCAAAGCTATAAACAGAGATTGTGAATGACATAGGAGACTGTATTTAATGTCAGTATAAAAATATGAAATAGTCACTTAGGAGAATGATAAGTAAATAGACTAGGCAACTAGAGTAGGAATACCTGCCAGCATTACAATGGTCCATTTGAAATGAGCCATCTTTAAAGTAAGACTAGTCATTATGATAACAGATTTTCCACCACATTTCATTTCTTGAGTACAGGGGGAAAATTATGGAGAACTGACTCAAGCCAAGATTGTTGTTTGTTTAATGCAGCAATTTTCAACTGCTGTGCTGCAAGAATTTATTAAACATTGGATACCTGACCATTTAGTCAGGGGCACTGACATCTTTCCCTTAGGTTGTCAATTTTTAAAAAACACACAACAACCAGCCCAACAGTAAACGTTCAGTTTGAATGAACCAAATTACACCAATTTTGTCTGATTGGCTATATATATAATTTTAATGATTAGTTTTGTGTGCCATGAAATGAAAAGGGTTGACCATCATTGGTCTAATGAATATAATAAAATGAAAGAAGGACAAGGGAGCTGAGATTGCATGCGAGACAGTGATTACAGCGATGGACCATGAAACTTAATCTGGTAAGGCTGAAAGGTAGGACACTAAGGGAGACCAGTGGTCTGCAGGTCCTGAGAAATACAAAGGCTGTTTGGGTCAGGGCAAAGAAGAAGGGCAGGATTGGTGCTTGGAGAGTGGTATGGTAGAAACTCTAGGAGGTCTGCAGTTATTAATGAGGACAAGTTCTAAGGTATTTCCATGGGCGTAAGTGGCAGAGTAGAGAGAAGGACAAGATCATTGGCAGAAAAAATCAAGGCACTGAGAGGCCAGGTATTTGGAAATAGCATTGCTGTAAATATTGAATCATTGGGAAGTATGAGTATACTAAGGGTGGTAAAGGTCACTGTGAGCTAGGAGCTAAAACCTGCAAGGAATGAGGGGAGACAGCAGATGCTAGGAGAATAAAGCAAAAGAAGCGGTAATGAACGGTGTATTCAGATAGCATGTGAGGTGAAGCTAGGGAGTTGAAGCTTCTATTCCCTTCTCATCAGCCAACTAGGATCTGGTGCTTCTTCCATTGCTCTGTTGAGAACAGCCTGAAGGAATAAAAACAGATCCTTGAGAGAATGGTATTGGACATATTAAAAGGGAGGTACAATAAGTGTTATGATCAAAGTAGATATTTCTTTCAGTAAAGCTTTAGAAGACTCATGAAAACTGATGAAAAATAATAAAACACACCTCGCATTTGGAACACTGTTCTTTCTCCACTAGTGAGGGTCAGAGCTGAGACTGGAGTAAAAGGAACCAATGAAGTGAGATAGTATCCTGGAATCTTTATGCTAGCTAAGGCTATGCATACTGAGTTATGTAGGTTTGCTGGACTGTAGGTCTCCATTTGTGAAGTTGCACTAAGTAGAAAATAGATTTCCACCTTTAGTGTCTTTACTCCATCATGAGACATAGCTATGCATTTAGTGTAATCCTGCTACAAGCCTCTTCCTACTCCCTCTCTACAGCACTTATTATTTGGAATTCCTTCACCCTCCACACAAGTCATTCCAACTCTTGGTTTAGAAACAACTGACTCTTGCCCCTACTAATATTTTTGTTGTTTTTAAATTTTTAGATAATATTTGTTAAAAATATTATATAAATTTATGGTGTACAACATTATAATACAACATCTGTATATTCAATTTTGTGTTCATCACCCAAAGTTTCATTGTCTTCCCATATTGTATACTTGACCCCTTTTACTCTCCTTTTCCTTTTCCCCTTTGCTAACTTCCATTTGGTGTTCATATCTATGTGTTTGTTTGTTTTCTTGTTATGTTGGTGCTTTTTGTTTTATAACCCACTTACGAGGGAAATCATACAGTTCTTTTACTTTTCTGTCTGCATTATTTCACTTAGGATACTACTGTCCAGATACACCCATGCTGTCGAAAGTGTCAATATTTCATCTTTTTCTAAGGGCTGAGTAGTACTCCATTATATATGTGCCACATCTTTACTCAATTGTCTGTCAAAGGATGTTTAGGTTGTTTGCATGTCTCGGCTATTCTAAATAATGCTGGAATGAACATAGCAGTAGACATATTCTTACAAATAAGTGTCTTCAAATTTTTTACGTAGATACTCAGTAGAGGAATTGGTAGGTCATGTGGTAGCTCTCCTCTTACTTTCTTGAAGAAACTCCATACTGTTTTCCATAGCAGCTACACTAATTTACTTTCCCACCAGCAGTGAACAACTGTTCTTTTTTGTCCAACCCTCATTATTTATTGTTGTATTGATAATAGCCATTCCAGCAGATGTAAGGGGGTATCTCACTGTGTTTTTGACTTGCATTTCCCTAGTAACTAGCTATATTGAACACTTTTTCATACATCTGTTG
Source organism: Sturnira hondurensis (assembly GCF_014824575.4). NCBI lineage: Eukaryota > Metazoa > Chordata > Mammalia > Chiroptera > Phyllostomidae > Sturnira > Sturnira hondurensis. The sequence goes on from NW_028095975.1 coordinate 141,991, forward strand.
GCCATCCATATGTCTTCCTTAGAAACATGTCTGCTCAGGTCCATTGCCCATTTTTTAATCAGGCTGTGTTTTTTTGTTGTTGTTGTTGGTAATGACTTGTGTGAGTTCTTTATATATTTTGCATATTAGCCTCTTATTAAAGTATCATTTGCAAACATCTTCTCTCCTTTAGTTGGTTAGCTTTTTGCTTTGTTGATAGTTTCTTTTGCTGTGCACGAGATTTTGTGTAATTTGAAGCATTTTCAGTCATTTGTTTTTGCTTTGACTTCCTTTGCCTTTGGGGACAAGTTCATAAAACCCATCTGAGACCAAAGTTTGTTAAGTTTAATGCCTATGTTTTTTTCTTTGTATTTTATTGTTTCAGACCTTACATTTAAGTCTTTAATCCTTTTTAGGTTTATTTTTGCATATGGTGTAAGATATTAGTATAATTTTTGATATGGCTGTCAACTTTTTCCAATACTATTTATTGAAGACATTTTTCTTTCTTTATTTTATATTCTTGGCTCCTTTGTCAAAGTTTAGTTGTCCATTTATATGTGCATTTATTTCTGAGTTTTTTATTCTGTTTCATTGATTTGTGTGTCTGTTTTTCTGCTAATATTACACTGTTTTGATTACTGTAGCTTTTAATATAGTTTAAAGTTAAGGAGTATAATACCTCTGGCTTTATTCTTTTTTAATCAGGATTGCTGTAACTATTAGGTGATCTTTTGTGGTTCCATGTCAACATGAGGATATTTTGTTCTATTTCTGTGAAAAATGCCATTGGAATTTTGATAGGGAAGGCATTAAATCTGTAGATTGCTTTAGGTAGTATGGACATTTTAGCAATGTTGATTCTTCCAATCCATGAACATGAAATATCTTTGGTGTCTTCTTCAATTTCTTTCAAAAATGTCTTGTAGTTCTCAGTGCACAAGTTCTTCACCTCCTTTGTGAAGTTTATTCCTAAGTATTTTATTATTGTGGGTGTGATTGTAAATAATATTGTTTTATTCATTTCTGTTTTTTATTAGTATATAGAAACATAATAATTTTTATATATTGACTTTATGTCCTTCAACTTGACTCTATTTGTTTATTATGTCTGATAGTTTTTCGGTGGAGTCTAGGGTTCTCTAGATCTAGAATTATGTCATCTGAACATAGTAACAGTTTATTTCTTCATTCCTAATTTGGATGTTTTTTTTTTTCCTTGCCTCAGAGCTTTGGCTAGGACTCCCAATACTGCATTAAACAGCAGTGGTGAGAGTGGGCATCCTGTCTTGTTCCTGATCTTAGAGGAAAGTTACCAGGTTTTATACCATTAAGTATAATGCTAGCTGAGGGTTTGCCACATATGGCCTTTATTATGTTGAGGAACTTTCCTTTTATACCCATTTTATTAAGTGTTTTTTTTATCATAAATACACGTCATATCTTACTTTGTTTTACATTTGCTTTATATGCATCTAATGATATGATCATACCATTTTTATTTTTTATTTTGTTAATGCGGTATATGTCATATTGATTGATTTGTGGATATTGACTCATTCTTGTATTCCTGGAATGAACCCCTCTTGTTCATAATGTATGATCTTTTTAATATATACTATTATATTTGATTTGTATTATTTTATTTAGAATTTTTCATCTGTGTTCATCAGAGATATTGCCTGTAGTTTTCTTTTGTGTGTGTGTGTTGTCCTTGCCTTGTTTTGGTGTCAGGGTAACCTTAGCCTCATAAAATGAATTCACAACCATTCCCTCTTTTTCAATTTTTTGAAGAGGCTGAGAAGAACTGGAATTAATTCTTTTTTGAATGTGGTAGAATTCACCAGTCAATCCATCTGTTGTTGGACTTTTGTTTTTTATTATTACTTCAATTTCCTTACTAATTATCAGTCTATTAAGATTTTCCAATTCTTCATGACTCAGTCTAAGAAGGTTGTACACTTCTAGGAATTTGTTCATTAGGTTTTTGAATTAAGGTTTTTTTTTAGGTTTTTGAATTAAGTGGCATATAGCTTTTATAAGTATTCTTGTATAATCTTTTGTATTTTTGTGGTGTTCATTGTAACTTTTCTTTCATTTCTGATTTTTTGTATTTGTATTTTTCCTGTTTCTTCCTTAGTGAGTACATGTGGCCAGAGGCTTGTCAATTTTGTTTATCTTTAAAAAAACAGCACTTGGTTTTATTAATTTTGCCTATCATCTTTTCATTTTCTATTTCATTTATTTCCACTCTGAATTTTTAGTATTTCCTTTCTTCTAAGTAATTTAGGTTTAATTTGTTGTTCTCTTTTTAGCTCTTTACTGTATAATATTAAACTTTATTTCAATTTTTTTATATTTCTGGAGGTAGGCTTTTAATGCTATAATCTTCCACATTAGTAATACTTCTTCTGTATTCCCCAAATTTTAATTTGTCCTATTTTATTTTCTTTTATCTCTATGCATCTTTTGACCTCTAATTTTTCTTTGACCCAAAAGTTATTCAGTAGAGTGTTGTTTAACATCCACATATTTGTGGTTTTTCCAGAATTCTTCTTGTAAAAATTTCCAGTTTCATACCATTGTGGTTGGAATATTTGTTTAGTATGAGTTCTATCTTTTTACATTTATTGGGACTAATTTTGCACTCCAACATATTGTCTGTCCTTGAGAATGTTCCATGTGCACTTGAGAATACTCATTCTTTTGTTTTGGGATGGAAAGTTCTATTGCTATCAATTAAGTCTATTTTGTGAAATGTGTCATGTAAGGTTAATATTTATTTACTGACTTTCTGTCTGGATGATCTGCCCATTACTGTCAGATCTCCTACTATTATATTAGTTTCTCCCTTTAGGTTTGTCAGTAATTTGCTTTATATATTCTAATGCTCCCAGGTTGGGTATGTCTATAGAAATGTGTTATGTCTTCTTGATAAATTATTCCCTTTATCATGACAAAATGTCCATTTTGTGTCTCTTTTCCTTCTTACCTCGAAATCTGTTCTGTCTGATATAAGTATTGCTATATGTGCTTTTCTCTAGATTTCTTTTGCTTTAAAGAACATCAACCACACAGCTGGCAACCTGGTCTACTACCATGTATATTCTCATTCTCTCTTCATTTTAACTTGACAGGTTAATTACATCTTTAGCAAAAATTGGAGGAACCACTCCAATTTTTATTCCTCTACTTCACTCAAAGCCTTGACTATACCTTTCCTTTGAACTCAGTCCCTGAAATGATCTCAAGGCTAAGGGACAGACTTTAGCTCCACATCATAGGTCAGCTTCCAATACCTAATTTAGGAAGGTTTTCTGTGCAGATGCTTGTAGCTCATTCCATTTAGAGATAATTCCCACTTTGTTTTTAAACAAAGTTGTTTGAAAAAGACAGAACAACATCCCTGGCTGGTGTAGCTCAGTGGATTGGGTGCAGGCCTGCGAACCAGACGATTGCCCTTAGATTCCCAGTTAGGGCACATACCTGGGTTGCAGGCCAGTTCCCAGCAGGGGATGCGAGAAGCAACCCTACATTGATGTTTCTCTTCCTCTCTCCTTCCCTTCCCCTCTAAAGATAAATAAATATTTGAAAAAGATAGAACAACATTTACTTTCCCAGCGCCCCTCTCAGGGGAGTATGGGAGTATGGGCAGAATCATTTATAATAGGGGTTGGGTTGGGTGTGCAGTGGCCAAACCATCAGGCAAGTGAATCCCATCCATTTGATGGTAGGAAACATTCAACGACGAAAAACCTCAAGTATTGCCCCTAACTATGCCTGATTAATGTCAAATTTGAGCAAGAGCCTTGGCACTAGTAACCGTTGGGAGACTTGAGGACAAAAGTGGAACACTAGAGGTCTGCTGGCCCCTAGGCGATCCACTGTCTAGGCTCTGGTTGGTTTGTTGTTTTTGTTTTGTGTTCTTCCCCCCCCCCCACCGCGCCCCCCGCGCCCCCCGCCCCCCCCTCCAGGAAGTTGTGCTTTATTCTGTCCTGCGTTCCGGAAGAGACGCAGTGACGACTCCACCAGCTCGTCTACTTTCCGGAGCTGCCCAAAGACCCGAGTGGGTTAGGACCCAGCAAAGGAGACTCCCCGTTCCCCGCCAGCGCTCCGAGGCCCACTCTCGCGCCCGGCCCCGCCTTTCTACTCTCGGAGTGGCCCCGCCCAGCCACAGTGGCGCCGCCGTAGTTCACGCCCACCTGCGGTTACTCACTTAACACTTGGTGAGTCTAGCGATTGTTGCGTCTGGTGTCTGCACTCAAAAAGGTAAATGCTCACTGTCCCTCAGATTGCCCGCTGGCCTCCCGGAAAATGACGGCGCCTTGCCAGCCGCGCAGGGCACCTGCCCGCCGCCCCAAGAGTCCTTTTTTTCCTTGGAGCTTCGTTAAGATTCTCTTGATGGCCCTAGTGGTCCGGTTACCCACGTCCTTTGGTAGGAATCTGGAGACCGTGTGTGGTCCGGAGGTGAACTGTAGCGGGTCAGGGAGCAGACCGACCAGAGCCAAGGGCGGGGTGGGGGGGGGGGGGATTCGCCTGGTGGGTCTGCTGGGTCTGCTGGGTTCGCCTGGTAGGAGGCACCGGGCTTCGTCTACCCCGGTGGTGGGGAGCTGGGGTAGAATGCTTATCCGCAGAGCCTCAGGGTTGTGCTGTGGCGGATCCAGGGTAGTGGGGTCCTATAGTGCGGTGAGTGTTGCTCGGCAGTGGGCGCTGAGCCTTTCGGGGCACTAGGTGCTGCCGGGTTTTGCTCGGGGTGAAGGTGTGTGTCTCCAGCAAAAGCTTGCTAGTGTTTGGGGACTGAGTTATTAAGCATGGGAAGCCCTCACCTGTGCTGAGGTGAGTGCGGGCTTTCTGTTCAGTACCCGGTGCTTGGGGATGCTGCTAGAGCCCGTGCTTTGACTGTGGAGAGGTTCTGCGCTCGGTTCCCTGGGCGAGGTGAGAGTATTTGTGGCCAGCTATGTTGGGCTGGGGGAACAGGTGTTACCTGGTGTTGTGGTTTACAGAAATGTCCAGGCTAGTTGTGTGGAGTGGCGGCAGGGAAGCTCACTGCTCGCTTTGTATGGGGGCTGGAAGGGGCACCTTTTGCAGGAGAGTCCTTGAGTGAGAGTCCTGAGGTTTAAAGGGATTGGTAACTCGACAGGCAGTGCTTTTTGTACGTAAAGGCAACAGGCTCCTTATTGCCCCCAAATAATATTGGTATTGGCTTGCTGACTTTTTTTTTTTGAACTATGGAGTTACCTTCCTATTCCCGTCCAGTATAGACAATACATACTCTGTTCTTGAATGTCATTGGGCAATGTTTAACTTTTTAAAATTAGGTTGGGCCCTATTTAAGGAAAGATCTAAAGAAACCTAAAAAAATTGGCAATCAAACTTAGTAAGAAATGAGATACGTAAGAAATGGGCAATAAGTAATGGTAATATGGTCACACACACACACACACACATACACAACACAGCTCAAACTAAAAGCTGAAGGCCATCCACTTTTAGGATAGCTACTTGATAAATCAAGCGACAGTTGCATAATTTAATCACAGACATGCTGTCATGATTTCTTTCTTGATGGTTCCAGGAAATTCTAGAATGATGTTATGCGTTTGTATAGGAACAGAATTATATAGACTGTCTAGCTCATGTTTGTTTTCCTATTATAAGTGAAAATGTCTAGCTCAGGGTATTCAGTAAATGTATTAATAAAACTCACCTCCATACAAATCCTCTTTTTTTTTAAATGCTGTTAATTACTGGGGCTTTTGGGTTGCTTTTTGCTTCTATTTTGGACGGTTGATTGAGGAACATTCAGATACTAGGTCAGCATAGTGGAAATGTTGAAAACGTTTTGTCAGTAGCTCGATTTCAGGACATGATGGAAATGAAATGTTGGCCTCTGTATGTATAGAGAATCTTAGATGATGACGCGAAATAAGAGTAAAATTTCACATCTTTGGAGTTCTCTTGACCAGTCTCACACTTTGAAGTCATACCAATCCAGGGAGTAAGAAACTTAAGGGTTTCTCAGGACCCTTAAGGACCCAAAATGGACCTTTCTCCTTAGGTCCTTAACCTTGAGGGAGAGGCCTCTGCATTCTTTTAGCCCTTTAGGACTTGATATGTCTCCATCACCTTATTTTATGTAATTGTTCTAACACATTTGTTAGGTTTTCCAGCCCACAGATAATTAAAAATAAGAGGAATTGCTGAAATAAAAATGAAACTGTGGAGAAAAAAACTACCAAAATGAAGCACAAGTAAAAAATTCTAAAAGGATGGCAATACAGTACCTTTACTGTAGGATAGATTGGATTTACAGCCCAAACAGCTACCTCAAGGAGCTTCTGAGGGAATATAAGATCTACTGATCAGTGAAGGAAGATTATATTTAAAATAGTGTGTGAGAAAGCAGACTTTGATCACATTGGGCTATTCAAATGAGTGAATTTTAACATTTAAATGGCATCTGTTCACTTATAAAATGCTCAATTCACTAATATGAAATGAATTCATATATTTTTGAAATACTTTAGTCCATATCTATTTTGATCTATGATCCATAAAGTGTTTATTTAATAATCACCTCTTACCATAGCATTTCATGAGCACTGGGTAGCATTAGTAGAATAAGAAAGCATATGACCTCTAACTTCTAGGAATTTGACTCCTGTGAGGAGACTGAGCCTAAAACAAGTGAAAAGTTTGTTTCAAACTATGGAAGAGTAAGTACTCTGCGCAGAGTGGTATGTACTACAGAAGATTCTTAGAGGAGAAGTGAGTTTGAAATGAATTTAGGGAAAAAATGGGGAATGATGCATGCATATATAAATATATAAAATGCATTTTATATATATAAAACCTTGCATTATATATATAATGCATTTTAGATGCATTTTTAGATGCATTTTATATATCTATATAAAATCTCCAACCTAAAACATTGATTTTTGTTTCTTAAATTTACTGTCGAATGAAAATGCAGCTCATTCCCCAACAAACTAAGAGCCAGTAGATTGTTACTTCAAGTGCAGCACGTCGTCTACTCCTACCAGCACTTGGGTAAAAGCAGGGAACAATTACTTAAAATCTGGCCGAGGAGTGTTCCATTTATTCTGTACTACCTACCTGCTACCAGGCCATAGTCCCTGGTTGGTCAGAGATTGAATATTTTACTTTTATGTTCTTATTTTCTTATTTTTAGGTGACTGTGGTAAGGCACCAGTGTTCGACACTATGATCATAAAGGGTGTCCCTAAATCTTCATATGTGATTTGGGAGAAAGTGTTTTATGGTTGCAAACCAGGGCACTTATATAAATTATTTGCCCCCTACATCACCTTTTGTGAGCCAAATAATACCTGGTTCCCTATTGATGAAGCCTGCTACAGTAAGTAAACAAATCCTTTCTTCTGGGGGGAGGGGGTTGCTCTAGTGTTTATTTATTTTTTTACACAATTTAGAGTCCATTGTCCACTATGGCAATGAAGATTTTTCTCATGTGAAACTAGGTTTTTAGATAGCAATGCAGTTTTTAGAATTTGACAGATCTCTCCCAGAAATTTTTCTGTAGGCAATTGGTTGACAGGGTAAAGGTGAATTTTACATTTTCCTTTGTAATAGTTAACTCAAGAAATTAATATACACAAATAGTGTGGAATTTTGATATAGATTTAAATTTGTTTTGAAATTTATATTAAAAAATAAAAAAAAATTTCTTTTAGAAAAATCATGTCCAACTCCCAAAGTCCCAAATGGTGGAGCAGTTGACTCACATATAGGCTTTGAATTCGGTAAAGAAGCTCACTTTTATTGTGATGATGGGTAAGTTGCTTCTTAAAGAAAATATGGTATTATCGATTCCATACTGTTTTTCTTCTCTTCTTAAGTTTTTCCATAAAGTTGATTTTATTTTGCTTTCTGTGTGACAAGTTGTACTTGCAACAGTCAATTCTTGGGCTTTTTATGGAAACTGAAAAGAGATGTATTTAATAGAAAGAAATTTACATCAGAGGAAAGCCAAATGATATAACCCTTGCTCTGTGTAATAATGATATCATTGTAAGCATCACAAATGTAGTAGTCATAATGACTCTATCCTTGACAACAAAGTGTACCCTACTTTAAAAAAAGCAAAACAGTTCTCGGAGTTGAGGAATGGGTCACAGAAATGTAGTGTCAGTAAAATCCTCTAATTCCTTACACATCTTTTGTATGGTTGTTCTATGTCATATTGTAAGTGGGGTAGCAAAGTTATTTAGCTGTTATTGTAGAAATGGTTGCTATGTAAAAATGTGCATTTCTCCTTTTAATTCCACTTGCTTCATATATTTTGATGTCTGTTATTGGGTGCCACAGTGCTTATAACTGTTATATCTGCTTTTTATAAATACCTTTATTTAATAATATTTAAGATCTCTTGTATTTGTTTCTTGTAACCATTTTAATTTTAAGTCTATTTTATCTGATACTAGTATAGCCATCCCTGCTCTTTTTGGGGATAATGTTTACATGGAATATCTTTGTCTGTTAATTCACTTTCAACCTGATTTTGTCTTTGGATCTCAAGTGAGTCTTTTGTAGACAACATATAATAGAATCACATGTCTTCTGTCCATTCTTTCAACCTCTTTCTTTTGATTAGAGAGTTTATCATTTAAATATAAACTATTGGTAATAAGGAGGGACTTCTGTCTTTGTGCTACTTGTTTTCTATATTCCTGACAGCTTTTTTGTCCACTTCCAATATTACTGTCTTCTTTATTTAGTCATGTTGTTTTTTAAAGATTTTATTTATTTTATTTTTTAGAGAGGAGAGGGGAGAGGAGAGAAAAAGAGAGAAGAACATCAATGTGTGGTTGCCTCTAGTGCACCCCCTACTGGGAACCTGGCCAGCAACCCAGGCATGTGCCCTAGACTGGGAATCAAACCAGTGACCCTTGGATTCGCAGGCCGGCACTCAACCACGAGCCACACCAGACAGGGCCTCTTTAGTCATCTTTTTATAATGAAATGTTTAAATTCCTTTCTCATTTCCTTTTTTGTATATTCTATGGCTATTTTCTTTGTGGTTACCATGGGGATTACATTTAAAATCCTAAAGTTATATCAGTCTAAATTAGAACAGATAACAACCTAATTCCTTTATAGCTTCATACCATGCCATTTGGTTGTTACCATCACAAAATTTCATCTTTATATACTATGTGTCCCAAAGCATAAATTAATAGTTCTTTTAAATACGTTATTTCTTAACATATAGAAAACAAAATTGGGAGTTAAAAAACAAAGTTACAGTAACACTTCACACTAATACTTTTCTTTAAATGTATTCTCTCTTAAACTGTGAAGAAAACAAAAATTACAGTTACCAACCATTATTACAAGAATACAAGCTTTTATAATTGCCCATGTATTTATATTTAGTGAGATGTTTATTTCTTTTTGGGTCAAGGTTACTTTCTAGTGTCCTTTTATTTGACCTTGGAGGACTTCCTTGAGAATGTCTTACAAGGAAGTTCTAGTGGCCACAGACTCCCTCAGCTTTTGTTTTCCTGGGACTGTCTTAATTTCCCCTTCACTTTTGAGGACAGTTTGGCTGGAAAAAGTATTTTTTGTTTAAAGGGTTTTTTCTTTCTTTTCACACTTTTAGAATAGCAGCCCATTGTCTTCTGGGTTCCAAAGTTTCTGATGATCTGCTTATTATTTTATTGAGTATTCCTTGTGTGTGATGATTCATTTTTCTCATCCCAGTTTTAAGATTCTCTCTTTGTTTTTGGTCTTTGAAAGTTTGATTACATTAGTCCTTGGATTAGTATCCATAAGAGATTAGTATCCCCCTGTGGATACCAATCCAATTCTTACACATTAAAATGCATAATATTTGCATATAACCTATGAATATCCTCCTGTATACTTCATCTGTAGATTACTTACAATACTTAATATAATATAAATGCTATGCAAATTGTTGTTATACTGTATTGTTTATGAAATAATGACAAGAAAAAATCTATACTTTTTTTTAAAGAATATTTTGAATTCTTGGTTGGTTAAATCGACATTTGTGAAACCCACAGATTTGGACAGTCAACTGTATTATGTCTTGGTGTGGGTTGCTTTGAAATTATTTTACCTGGAGGTCATTGAGTTCTTGGATATTTATATTTATATCTTTTATCTAATTTGGGAAGTTGCCAGTTATGATTTCTTCATATATATATTTTGCCCATGCTGTTTTTCTTATCATTTTGGGATTCCCACAATGAGTATGTTAGTCCACTTGATGGTATCTCACAGGTCCCTTAAGCTCTGTTAAATTTCCTTCCCTCTGTTTTCTTTTTCTTTTTCAGACAATAAATTTCACTGTCCTAACTTCATGAGCAGTGATTCTTTTTTTGAGCCTGCTCAAATCTGCCTTTAATCCCTCTAGTGAATTTTTCATAGCAGTTATTGTACTTCTGAGGTCCAGAACTTTGTTCACTTTTTTTAGGTTTTATATCATCTTATTGATATTTCAGTTTTGTTCACATATCCTTTTTTTGACTTTCTCCACTTTATTTTGTTGTTTGAGCATCTTTAAGAGAGTTGTTTTGAAGTCTTTGTCTAGTAAATTTGTCATCATGCTCTATCAGGAACAGTTTCTATTTTTTTTATGGACCATACATTTCTCTTTTTCTGCATGCCTTTGATTTTTTTGGTGGAATACTATATATTTAAATCTAAAAATGTAGTAACTCTAGAAATCAGCTTCTTCGCCATTCTTAGGCCTTACTGTTTTTTTGTTATTGTTTTTGTATGTTTGATTGTTGTAGGGTATCTCTGTGCTGAGGATCAGCCTCAGATGTAAATTGAAAGTCTATTCAGGTTGTTTCAGAGCATTTCCATGGGCACATGCACTCAATTTCTAATATCCCATATACATATAGTTGTCTTTTGAATGTCCTTGGTTTTAATGTCTGGCTCCTGAGAGAGGAAAAGCAAAACCCGAAGTGGGGAGAAAAGGATGCGGGATCTCTAAATCCCCTGAAAATAATTTCAGCTTGGAAGAAAAGGGCATGCTAGCAGGGGAAGAGATGCCACAACAACAACTGTCCATCTTTTTGTCCACTTCTTTGTGACCAGAAGCAGTAATCAGAGTGCAGACCCCTGATATTTGTACAACAGGACTTTTTTTCCCCACCAACTCACTTCAAGCTGCTTCAAGAACACATACATGGGTGCCTGATCTGTTGCGGGTGGTGGAGAATGTGTAGCTACTATTTTCCTAAGAGCTGAAACTTATTGAAATTACGTTTACTTGTCAGAGTCTTCCCTTGGAAGTTGCAGGTATTCAGTAGACTCCAGAGTTCTAAATAGTTACATCAAGCAGATTCTGCCATTGAAATCATTCATTGTCTAGTTGGGTAGATAGAGTCCTAGTGCTTCCTACTCTGTCATCTTCTCAGAATTCTTTCTCAAAACACTAAAATATGGGAAGAGGGGAATGAGTGAGCCTTGATAGAAAATACAAGCAAAACTATGTATAAGCAGTTTCACTATTTTTTAACTTAATCAAGTAAAAAAAAAGTAACACCCACCTAATAGTTTTAGAGAAAGACAGCTAAAGCATTTTGAGGGCTATTCAACATTTGATACATAAATTCTTTTTAAAGAAATGGTACCTTATTGAGAAAAAGAATATATACAAGAAATGTCACAACAAAATAGTAAATAGGAAGTATCAAATAGATATTCACAAATATTGCAATGAGAATTCAGGAGAGACTACTGTGAATTTAAATAATTGATTTTTTTAATTTTAATTAATTTATTTTTATTCTTGTTTAATTACAGTTGTCTGCCTTCCCCCCAACTGCTCTGCCCACTCCAGCCAAATGCCCCTCTGTCCCTTGGTTGCACCTTCCCCTTTGTTTTTGTCCATGTATTCTTTATAGTAGTTCCTGAAAACCCTTCCCCCTGTTATTCTCTCCCACCTCCCCCTCTGGTTACTGTCAGATTATTTTTACTTTCAGTGTCTCTGATTATATTTTATTTGTTTTTTTCTTTTGTTGATTAGGTTCCAGTTAAAGGAGAGATCAGTTGGGTGCAGGCACTCAATTCTGCATTCCCACCAACACTGCACTCGTGTTCCTTTTTCTCCATATCCTCTCCTACACTTGTTTATTGACTTGTTTTTAATGTCCATTCGCAGTGGTGTGAGGTGGTATGTCATTGTGGTTTTAATTTGCATCTCTTGATGGCTAGTGATGCTGAGTATCCTTTCATATGTCTCTGGGCCCTCTGTATGTCCTCCTTGGAGAAGTGTCTTTTCCAGTCTTTTGCCCACTTCTTAATTGGGTTGTTTGTCTTCCTGGATTGGAGTCATGTGGGTTCTTTACATATTTTGGACATCAAACCTTTGTCCAAGGTATCATTGAAAAATATGTTTGCCTATATGGTTAGTTCTCTTTTCATTTTAATACTGTTTTCTTTAGTCATGCAGAAGCTTTTTAATTTGATGAGGTCACATTTTTTTATTCTTTCCTTTACGTCCCTTGCTTTAGGGGACATATGAGTGAAGATGTTGCTGTGCAGAATGACTGAGATTTTCTTGCTGATGTTTTCCTCTAGGACTTTTATGGTGTCATGACTTACATTTGTCTTTTATCCACCTTAAATTTATTTTTGTGTATGGTGTCAATTAGTGACCAAGTTTCATTTTTTTGCATATAACTGTCCAGATCTCCCAATACCATTTGTTGAAGATGCTACTTGTACTCCATTTTATGCTGCTGCCCCCTTTGTCATATATTAATTGACCATAGAGACTTGGGTTTATTTTTGGGCTCTCTGTTCTGTTCCACTGATCCATGTGCCTGTTTTTCTGCCAGTACCAGCCTATTTCGATTACAGTGGCCTTGTAATACAGTTTGATATCAGGTATTGTGATACCTCCTACTTTGTTGTTCTTTCTCAAAATTGCTGCAGCTATTCAGGGTCATTTATGGTTTCATATAAATTTTTGAAATGTTTGTTCTATATCTGTGAAATATGTCATTGGTACTTTCATAGGAATTGCATTGAATCTGTAAATTGCTTTGGGTAGTATGAACATTTTGATGATGTTAATTCTTCCAATCCATGAACATGGTATTGGTATGTGTCTTCCTTAATTTCTTTCTTCAGTGTTGTATAGTTTTCTGAGTACAAGTTTTTTACAGGCCTTGGTTAGGTTTATTCATAGGTACTTTATTTTTCTTGTTGCAATATCAAATGGAATATTTTTCCTGATTTCTGCTTTTGCTGTTTTATTGTTGGTGTAAAAAAATGGCTTTGATTTCTGAATATTGACTTTGTTTTGCCAAGTCAATATTTTTTCTGAATATTTCATTGTTTTGCCAAATTCACTTATTAGATCAAGTAGTTTTTTGATGGAGTCTGTAGGATTTTTTATAAATACTATCATGCCATCTGCAAACAATGACAGTTTTGCTTCCTCCTTTCCAATTTGGATACCTTTTATTTCTTTTTCTTGTCTGATTGCTGTGGCTAGGGCTTCCAATACTATGTTGAATATGAGTGGTGAAAGTAGATATTCTTGTCTTGTTCCTGATCTTAGTGTGAAAGCTCTGAGTTTTTGCCCATTGAGTATGATGTTGGCTGTAGATCTCTCATATATGGCCTTTATTATGTTGAGCTGTGCTCCCTCTATTCCCACTTTGCTTGAGTGTTTTTATCATAAATGGGTGCTGTACCTTATCAAATGCTTTTTCCATATCTACTGATATGATCATGTGATTTTTGTCTTTCCTTTTGTTTATGTGATGTATTATATTTATTGATTTGCAAATATTGTACCATCTTTCCACCCCTGGGATGAATCCCATTTGATCATGGTGTATGATCTTTTTAATGCATTGCTGCATGTGGTTTGCCATTATTTTGTTGAGGATGTTAGTATCTATGTTCATGAGCAATATTGGCCTGAAGTTTTCTTTCTTTGGTATATCTCTGTCTGGTTTTGGGATTAGGAGGATGCTGGCTTCATAAAAGAGTTTGGGAGTCTTCTATCTTCTTAAATTTTTTGGAATAGTCTGTGAAGGATAGGGGTTAGCTCTTCCTTAAATGTTTTGTAGAATTCTCCTGTGAAACCATCTGGTCCAGGGCTTTTGTGTGTTGAGAGTTTTTTGATTACTGCTTCAATTTCTTCTGCTGTTATTGATCTGTTCAGGCCTTCTGCTTCTTCACTGAGTTTTGGAAGATTATATTTTTCTAGAAATGTGTCCACTTAGGTTTTTAAATCTCTTGGCGTACAGCTCTTCATAGTAATTTCTTACAATCCTTTGTATTTCTGTGGTATCATTTGTAATCTCTCCTCTTTCGTTTCTGATTGTGTTTATTTGGGTCCTCTTTCTTTTCTTCTTGATGAGTCTGCATAAAGGCTTGTCGATTTTGTTCATCTTTTCAGAGAACCAGCTCCTGGATTCATTGATCCTTAGAATTGTGCTTTTAGACTCTGTATCATTTAATTGTGCTCTGATCTTGGTTATTTCCTTCCTTCTACTTGCTCTGGGCTGTATTTGTTGTTGTTCTTCGAGTTCTTGTAGGCATAGGATTAGGTCGTTTATTTGAAATGTTTCTATCTTTTTTACGTAGGCCTATATTGCTATAAACTTCCCTCTCAGGACTGCCTTGGCTGTGTCTCATAAGTTTTGGATTGTTGTGAGTTCATTTTCATTTGTTTTCAGAAACTTTTTTTTATTTCTTCCCTAATTTCATTCTTGACCCATTCATCATTTAATAGCATGCTGTTCAATCTCCATGAGTTTTAGTGCTTTGTGGTCCGAGAAAATGCTTGATATGATTTCAATTTTTTTGAGTTTGTTGAGGCTTGTTTTGTGTTCTATCATGTGGTCTGTCTCTGAAAATGTTCCGAATGTATTTGAAAAGAATATGTATTTAGCTACTTTGAGATGAAGGGCTCTCTCTATATGTATATATATATCAGTTAAGTCCATTTGATCTAGGGCATTCTTCATCGCCACAATATCCTTGTTAATATTTTGTTTGGAAGATCTATCCACTTTTGACAATGGGGTGCTAAAACCTCCTACTATAATTGTATTGCTGTCAATATCTTTTTTGAAGTTCTCCAAGATTTTCTTTATGTTTTTGGAAATATATATGCTCCTGTGTCGGGTGCATATATATTTACTATGTTTATGACTTCTTGATGGATTCTTCCATTTAGTATTATGAAGTGACCTTCTGGGTCTTTCTTTATGGCTCTTTTTTTTGAAGTCTATTTTGTTCGATGTGAGTATTGCTACCCCAGCTTTTTTTTTTTTCTGTTTGCTTGGAAATTTTGTTTCCAGCCCTTCGTTTTCAGTCTATGTAGGTCTTTTGTTCTGAAGTGGGTCTCTTTTAGGCTACATATGTGTGATCATGATTTCTTATCCATTCAGCTATTCTATGTCTTTTTACTGGGGCATTTAATACATTTACATTTAAGGTTATTATTGATAGGTACTTATTTATTACCATTTTTTCATACCAACAAGAGTCTTATCTTTGTTTCTACCCTTTCTAAAAAGTTGCTAGTTGGGTGAAATAGCAACTAGCAACATATTTAACACTATACATATGTAAAGGATCCCCTATCTCTTCTCTACATGTTGGTACTTTAAATACTATAGAATACATTCCCACTGTCTTAAACCATTTTGCCTTCCCCTGCAACTGGTCACAAAAAAGGGCAGGTGGGAGCCGTGAACACCAGTACACCCACTGGAAAAGGAAACCCACCAACAAAGGAACCACTAACAGATAACAACAGAAGGTGAAGGAGGAAGTGGAAGCCACACTAACTTTAACCCAGGACCAATCTGGAAATACAACTAAATGGTGGAGAAATTACCCAGAACCAACAACTTAACAAGAGCGAGAGAGAAGCCTCAAAACCTTGTACACACAGAAGAATCAGCTTCAATACAACCTGTCCATACCTGCACAACAGAATACAAGATGTGATGTATCAACTGACCCTCAGTTAACCAGCTGGAGGGAAGGACCCACCAAAGAAATCCCCAACAACAATCAAAACCTAAAGACATACAGAAAGCCAATGTAAATAACAGCCCAAGACCAGTAAACTCAGATCAAGGAGACTACACCACTGAATCTCACAGGTCTTCTACCATAGAAGTTCACACCATAAACCCAGGGAGTCAGAACAGATCAATTTAAGAAGCAGAGAGGCTGACAAGAAGAGTCTCACAAATATTGGGAAGACAAAGAAACAATTCCTAAATGAAAAGAAAGGAGGAAGCCTCAGAAAGAATGCTAAGTAAAATAGAGGCAACTCAACTATCAGATTCCCTTCTGGCTTGGAGCATTTCCATTGAGAAGTCAGCTGCTAATCTTATTGGGGCTCCCTTGTATGTTACTTCCTGTTTCTCCCTTGCTGTCTTTAACATTCTCTCTTTGTCTTGGAATTTGTCTTGGAGTTCAAAGCAGTTGTTAGAAGCAAGCTCAATGAGCTCATGGAGAATTACCAGAATCTACAGGGAAACTACAATGAACTCATTGTAAACTATATCAGCTTGAAAATGGAAACAGAAATCGACAAGAGCCAAGAGGAAATGAAGAGTACAATTTCTGAATTGAAGAACACAGAATAATCAAAAGCAGGCTAGATGAAGCAGAGGATCAGATCAGTGAGGCAGAGGACAAGGTAGAAAGAAACACCCAGAAAGAGCAAGAAAAGGAAAAGAGACTCAGAAAGAACAAAGAGGGGTTAAGGAAAATACAGGACAACATGAAACATAATAATATCTGTATAATAGGGATACCAGAAGGAGAAGAAGAGCAAGGGATAGAAAACCTGTTTGAAAAAGGAGTGATGGAAAACTTTCCTAATTTGATGAGAGAAAAATTCACACAAATCTAGGAAACAGTGTCCTAATCAAGAGGAGCCCAGAGTCTCACTTCAGGACACATCATAATTAAAATGGCAGAATTCCAAGACAGAGAGAATGTTAAAGACAGCAAGGGAGAAACAGGAAGTAACATACAAGGGAGCCCCAATAAGATTAGCAGCTGACTTCTCAATGGAAATGCTCCAAGCCAGAAGGGAATAGCAAGAAATATTCCAAGTAATGAAAACCAAGGGCCTGCAACCAAAACTACTCTATCTAGCAAGGCTCTCAATTAAAATGGAATGCCAAATAAGGATCTCCCCAGACAAAAGAAGCCTCAAAGACTGTACCTCTTCTAAACCAGAGATTTTTTTTGTTTGTTTCATCTAATATGCCTGAGCTATTCCTAGAAAGATATTCTGATTTAAAGAATACATTCAGCCCTTATCAGGTGGCTCAATTGGTTGGAGCATCATCCCATACACCAAAAGGTTGTGCATTTGATCACCTCTTGGTGCACATACCTAGGTTGAGGGTTCAATCCTCAGTCAGAACATGTACAGGAGGCAACTGACTTGTGTTTCTTACATTAATGTCTCTCTCTCCCCCCTCCCCCACCCTCTCTTTCACTCCTTCCTTCCTTCCCTCTATCTCTAATATCAATAAACATATCCTCAAGTGAAGATTATTTTTAAAAAAGAATATGTACATACTTCATTGTATTGTCCTTTGCTTTATTGCACTTTGCATATATTATGTTTTCATTAACATCAAGACATAACCTTCCACCAGCAAGAGTTACAATGCAGCTAAAGGTTCAGATGATGATTAGCACTTTTGGCAATGAAGTATTTTTAATTAAAGTGTCCTTATTGTTTCTTTAGACATAATGCTATTGTACACTTAATAGTCTACAGTACAGCACAAATATAACTTTATATGCACTGGTAAGCCAAAAAAAAATGTATGACTTGATTTATTGTGATGATCTGGAACCAATCCTGTGATATATCTGAGGCACACCTGTATTAATTAATAAGGGCTAAAACTTACCTAGCACTCATTATGTATCAGATACCAAGTCATCTAACACTGAAAACAACCTCACAACTTACATACTATTATCCCCTTTCATAGATGGGGAAAGTGAAAACGAGAAACATTAGGGATTTTGCCCAATATCAATAACATGTCAGTCATGGAGATGGAACTTTAATCTAGTCAAGCAAGCTCTAGGGATTGATCTGTCTACTCAATTATTGTCCTGATTGAATAGAATGGAAGAAGTAAAAGCATAGAAATTAATGTGTAGGGTGTCCAACCTTTTGATATCTCTGGGCCACACAAGAAGATGAGTTTTCTTGGGCCACACATTAAATACATTGTGACACATAATCACAAAAAATCTCATAATGCATTAAGTAAATTTATGATTTTTTGTTGGGCCGCACTCATAGCCACCCTGGGTTGTGGATTGGACACCCCTATATGTGACTGCCAGAGAGAGCAGAGACCAGACTGACAAGATAGGCATGACAGATTTATTTAGATATCTTTGTTTCTTGGCCAATGTGTGTTCAAATGCAAAACTGTTTAATGAAGTACCAGATTTGGCTGGCACTTTCATTATATTATGTCATTCAAGAAAATTCCTCCTTAAATTACTTTAATGTAGAAAAACAACTATATGAACTTTTCCTCTTTATTATGTACATCTTGATAACTGGTAAAGAAATAGTAACCAGTAACCTTTTCTTTTTTAATTTAGTTATTACTTAAAAGGTGAACAAATTCTAACTTGTAAACTTTCTGGAGACCAGGTGAATTGGGACTATGCTATTCCAACATGTGAAAGTAAGTAAATTTTCACTATAAAATTTAGACCAGCAATTCTTGATCTTTTTGGCCCTTGGGATCCATATTATTAGTGAATATATTTCCTTTTATTATGCTGATATTTTAAAATTAAAGTATAGTTGACATACAATAGTACAACATAGTATATTCAATATTTATATGCCTTACCATACAATCACTACAATAAGTCTAGTAACCATTTGTCACCATACAAATTTATTACATTATTAGTGAATATATTTCCTTTTATAACAGAATGTTTATACCTCTTATTCCCCCAACCTTATTTATCCATCCTCCCAGCCCACTTCACTGTGAACCATCAGTTTGTTCTCTATAAGTATATTTTTGTTGTTTTGTTTGTTTTCTTATTTTAGATTCCACATATAAGTGAAATCATATGGCATTTGTCTTTCTTTAACTTATTGCACTTAGCATAATACCGTCTAGTCCATCAATGTGGTTGCAAATGGCAAAATTTCATTCTTCTTTATGGCCAGGTAACATTCCATTGTATATGGGTGTATATTTGTATGTTTTTTATGTGTATACCTATGTACATATATACACATACATATATGAGGTCAGTCCAGAAAAAGTCCAGCCATTGTTACTATAACAAGGATAGTTTGTGTGCCACTGATGTAACCTGGCAGCCAAGGAGAGTGGACTGGAATGTGCATGCATGAACAATGACGACTTCACTGTACTAGTCAGTGGGAGTGGTATTTGTTGTTGGGCAAGCATGTGTACTGTGTGGCCATCATATTCAAAATGACTGAGCAAGGACAGCAACAAATCTACATCAGATTTTGTGTTAAGCTTGAACATTCCTCTCCGGAAACTATTTAGATGATTCAGAAGGCTGCAGCTGTGGACAGCTGGTAGATGAAACTGTCATGATTGGTAGCATCATCGTGACAACATGCCTGCTCCTGCATCATGTCTCCTGCAGAGTTTATTGGTGAAACATCAAATCACCAGGTGACTCAGCACCCTACAGCCCAGGTCTGCCACCCTCGACTTCTGGCTGTTCCTAAAACTAAAATCACCTTCAAAGGGGAAGAGATTTCAGACTATAAGATTCAGGAAAATATGATGGGACAGCTGATGATTTGGAGAACTGTGGGAGATCCCAAGATTCATACTTTGAAAGGGATGGAGGTGGAATTGCCCTAAGTACAGTGTTTCTTGTATCTTGTGTCTTCTTCAGTAGATGTCTCTATTTTTTGTATTACATGGCTAGATACCTTCTGGACAGACCTCATATATTTTACAACTTTTTTATCCATTCACCTATAGATAGACACCTAGGTTGTTTTTATACCTTGGCTGTTATAAATAATCCTGCAATGAATCTAGGAGTGTGCATATCCTTTTGAATTACTGTTTTCATTTTCTTCCAATAAGTACCCATAAGTGGAATTGCTGGGTAATACGGTACTTCTACTTTTAATATTTTACTGTAACTCACAACTGTTTTCCATAGTGGCTGCACCAATTTACAGAACCACCAACAGTGCAAGAGGATTCCCTTTTCTAGAAATCTTTGCCAACACTTGTTGTTTGTCTTTCATGTTTTTAAATTAACAAAGATCTCAGAGCTTTGCTTTATATGGGTTCTGCCTATTAATATTTACTATATTGTAATTAAAACTGAGAAGTTTCTAAAATAATTTATTTAAAAATGGTATACTCAATACATGTTAAAATATACAATGTATTTTTATAAACAATACAAAATTTCTAAAACAAATAGAATAAAGGCATTGTTTTACATTTTTATAAATCTCTTCCTAATCTGGCTTAAAAGAAGATACCTACAGTCAGTCTGTTGTAAAATAACAGTTTGTAGCTTTTGGAAATTTTCACTGTATACTCATAAGGATGAAAGTGAAAAAGACAATATCTTAGTATTATTGTGAACCAGCAATTAACAAATTGATATATCTATAAATTATGAAGGACATCTTGGCTAGCAGTAAATTTTATCTTTAATCACAAGCATATTTTCTCATGAAATTTTCAACAACTCTTATGATGACTAGAACAAAACTTAAAGTGGCCTTCTAGATAAATATAGGTATTTAAGAAAATTAGTTTTCTTTGAAAGTTCATTTTATATGATTTGACTTAGGGTTATACATTTTCTCATGGAACCTTTTAAATGGATATTAGATTCACAACTAGACTGTAGAAATCATGTTGATGAAATTACTGAAGACATTTCATAGGATTTTATTAATGTTTTCTTAGTCTTTCACCTTTCTTTTCTCTTAATTCCTGTGTTTTATTTTTTAAAGAGATTTTGTGTGAATCACCTGGAAAAATAGAAAATGGAAAACACACTAATAGCTGGAGGAAGGTATTTGAATTTAATGAATTAGTGACCTATAGTTGTGATCCTTCAAATGGACCAGATGAATATTCACTTGTAGGAGAGAGCAAGCTTATTTGTTCTGGGCCTAGCAAATGGAGTAGTGACCCTCCTCAGTGTAAAGGTAATGATATTTTCATTTATCTTCTTCATTTGTACATACTGTGGAAACATTTTGTAACTTAGCTATAAGTAAACAAACTCATACATGCTTCCTCCTCCTGTTAAACTGACTTCTAATTTAATTTAATATTTGTCAAATTGAGTCAAATATAGTTCTAGTTGTAGAATTTCCTACCTCCAACCCAAATCGCATTCCAGTTTACACACTATGAACTACTGAGTATAGTATAAGTTAAGATTTTTTGCTTGAAAGAACCAAAAAACACAACACATGCTGGCTTAAAAATGAGAAAGTGTATTCTTATCTTAAAACATCTCAGAGATATAGCTATAGTTAATGGTGGAGTAAACTCTGTACACATATTAATAATATTTAAGCACCAGAGCCCTGGCTGGCGTAGCTCAGTAGATTGAGCGCGGGCCTGCAAACCACACGAATTGCGGTTCGATTCCCAGTCAGGGCACATGCCTGGGTTGCAGGCCAGTTCCCAGCAGGGGACTCACAAGAGGCAACCATACATTGATATTTCTCTCCTTCCCTTCCTCTCTAAAGATAAACAAATAAAATCTTTTAAAAATAAAAAAAATTTAAGCACTAGAGAGTAACCAAAAGCAGGGAGACACGGAAAGGGATTTGACTTATGAAGAAAGGGACTACTGAATAACAACAAAATATATATTCTTTACAAGTGTATATAGAATGTTCTCTAAGATAGACCATATTCTTAAGATATCTTATAAGATAATATATTTTTTAATTTCAAATAATTTAAATCAGAGTATATTATCTGGTCATAATAGAATGAATTTATTTTAAAATTTTAATTTATTTTTTAATTTTTTTAAATAAAAAAACCCAGATAATTTTAAAAATCTCCAATCTCAGCAATACATCTCATAATGATATTTCAGTCAGTGATGGACTGCATACACGACGGTGGTACCATAACATTATAATGGAGCTGAAAAATTGCTATCACACAGAAAATTCCTATTGTAACTGTTATAACATCATAGCACAGGACAGTACTCATGTGTTTGTAGTGATGCTGGTGTAAGCAAACATGCTGTGCTGTTAGTTGTATAAAAGTATAGCACCTACAGTTACTATAGTAGGTTATATTATCTATAATTGTGTAAGTACACTCCATCATGTACACATAATGATGCAATCGCCAATCACCTAATGACACATTTCTCAGAACATATTCCTGTTGTCAAGTGGTGCATGACTGCTATTTGACAATCATGTAAGACACTTCTAACTAACCATTGAGTTGAAGAAATCAAAAGAGAAATTAGAAAATATTTTAAATTAAATAAAAGTGAAAACACAACATACCTAATCAATGAAACAAACAAGCAAGAAAAATATAATCAGAAACACTGAAAAAAAGGACAAACTGACAGCAACCAGAGGGGTGGAGGGATGGGAATAATGGAGGAAAGAAGGGGAAGGGTCTAGTCAGGGAACATGTATGAAGGATCCATGGACAAGGCCAAAGGGGTTTAGGATTGAGGGTGGAAGTTGGGGTTGGGTGGGGAGGGGGAAAATGGAGATAACTGTACTTGAACAACAATAAAAATATCAAAATTTGTGTGATACAGCAAAAGTATTACTTAGAAAAATTATAGTATAAAATACATTAAAAGAATCTCAAATCAATAATCTGGAACTTTTGTCCCTGGCTGGTGTGGCTCAGTGGTTGAGTGCCGGCCTGTGAATCAAAGGGTTGCTGGTTTGATTCCCAGTCTAGGGCACATGCCTGTGTTGCTGGTCAGTTCCCGAGTAAGGGGCATGCAAGAGGCAACCACACATTGATGTTTCTCTCCCTTCCCATCTCTAAAGTAAAAATAATCTGGAACTTTTGCCTTAAGAAGCTAAAAAAGAAGAGCAAATTAAACTTGAAACAAGGAAATGGGGTAATAAAGATATATATATGTCAATACAATTGAAAAGATATAATAACAGAGAAAATCAATGAAACTAATACCTGGCTCTTGGGGAAGATGGATACAATAGATAAGCCTCTAGCTAGAATGACAAATAAAAAGATGACATTTATAACCAATTAAAAAGAAGACAAAATTAATGTCCTACCAATGTAAAAAATAACAAGAAATATTACAAAAAACTTTATGCATATAAATTTGACAACCTAAATGAAACTAACAAATTGTTTGAAAGACACAAGTTACTGATGTCCATTGATAGATGAATAGATAAAGAAAATGGGACTTCTGGCCCTGATGGAGGTGTGGGTAGACACACTGTGCCTCCTTGCACAACCAAAATAGGACAACAAAAATTTAGAAACAAAATAACAACCAGTACTGACAGAAAATTGAACTGTATGGAAATCCAAAAACCAGGGAGTTAAAGTAGACACATTCATCCAGACTGGTAGGAGGGGCAAAATCAGGTGGAGAGGGGTCATGGCAAAGAAAAGTGATGGCTGGCCCGGGCATGCAAAGCAGCAGCTGGTGGACCCAAGTAGGCGGCAGACAATGGAGGGCCTTGGCACTCAAGGTAGCTTTCAGACCCAGGTGGTCCCACATTCACATGCAGATAAACCAGGCAAAACTGGGGAGCGAGACAGACCCAGGGTTCCAACGCAGGGAAATAAAGCCTCAAAACACCCATTGAAAACACCTGCTGGGGTTGAGGTGCCAGGAGAGACTCCCAGCCTCACAGGAGAGTTCACTGGAGAGACCCACAGGGTCCCAGAATGTACACAAACCCACCCACTCAGGAATCAGCACCAGAAGGCCCAGTTTGCTTGGGAAAAGCGGCAGAGGGGACTGAGATCTGACAGAGATAGGAGCAAGCACCATTGTTCCCTCTTGGACCTCTGCCCCAATATAGCATCACAACCCAGCCACTGGGTTGCCTGACCCGGGTGGACGCCTAAGGTTCTGCCCCTCACAACGGAACAGGCTCATCAAGGCCAAAAAAAAATGGCCCAAACAAATGAACAGATCAAAGCTCCAGAAAAGATGCAACTAAGCAATGAAGAGATAGCCAACCTATCAAACTAAGCAAACAACAGGAAGAGAACCACAGAAATGGAGATCACATGGAGGGTTAGCAACAGGGGAGTGGGAGGAGGAGAGAGGGAGAAAGGTACACAGAATAAGTAGCATAGATGATAGGTAGAAAATAGTCAGAGTGAGGGTAAGAGTAGTATGGGAAACGTAGAAGCTAAAGAACTTACAAATATGACCCATGGACATGAACTAAATGAGGGGAATTTGGGTGGGAGAGGGTATGCAGGGTGGAGAGGAGTGAAGGGGGGGGGAAATGGGACAACTGTAATAGCATAATCAATAAAATATATTTTAAAAACACTTGGAAGCCATATGACAAAGTATATACTTCAATCCCTACCTCACACAATATACAAAAAGTACTGTTTATAGTTGTAAATGTAAAATTTTAAACCATAAAACTATAAAAAGAAAAAAAAAGTGCTACCCACACACACAATGGAATATTACTTAGCAATATACAGGATGAAATTTTGCCATTTGCTACAACATGAATGGACCTAAGAGGTATTCATTCCAAGTGAAATCAGAAATAAAAAAGACAAATATCATATGATTTATCTTATATGTAAAATCTAAAACAACAAAACAGATTAACAGCCCATATAAAACAGAGACACAGAGAATAAACTAATGGTTGCTAAAGGGGAGAGGAGTAGAGGGATGGACAAAAAGAAAATACTGAGTGAGATGAGATTAACATTGAATCTTCATGCAAAGTTTTTAGTGAAACACTTGTAACCATGAGAACATATATGAAAAAAGCAGTTTTATAACTATCAAAACTGTGCTTCGTCACTTAGTTGGGTTACTGTGGCTAAGTTTATTTGTCTCTCTAAGGCTCAGTTTGCTCGTTAGTAACATGGCAGTAGCCCAAGGAGGTGTTCCTACAATAAAAAAATTTTTTAAGACACCAAATACCAAAACTACTCAAAGATAAAGGTAGCCTGTATAGTCCTATATTTATTAAAGAAACAGACTTAAAACCTTTTCACAATGACAACTGCAGGTCCAGATAGCCCACCTGGGGAATTCTACCAAACATTTTAGGAATAAATAATAGCACATGTAAACAAATTTGCCAAGAAATATGAGAGGAAGGAATACCTCTCAACTCATTTCATGAGGACAGCATTAGCATGATACAAAGCCAGGCAATATCATTGCAAGAAAATTATAAACAGTATCCTTAATAAATATAGAACCAACATGTCTAAAGAAAATATCAACAAATCTAATCTTGCATATAGAACAATATTAGTACATCATAACCAATTGAAATTTATTCCATAAATGCAAGATTGGTTCAAATTCAAAAATTTATTCATGTAATTTATGATATAAATAGATTTTAAAGAAGAAAATGATATAATCTTGTTAGATGCCACCAAAAAGCAGTTAACAGAACTCATCATCTTTTCACAATAAAACTTGTCAGCAAACTATGAATAGAAGAAAACTTAATATCTTCACTTGTTAAAAGGAATCAATCTCACAGCTAACATCATTCTTAATAGTAAAAGACCAATTTATTTCCTCCCAAGGTGGGAACAGGGGAGGCATATTCACTCTCACCACTCTACTCAGCATTGCACTAGAGGTCCCGCAACAAGGGGGGTGGGGGGAATAGGTGTATGTATGTATATGACAGGAAGCAATACAATAGTCTCTTCACTTATTCCATTATTGTCTGTGTAAAAACTTCCAAATACTTTCATTTTAGCAGGGTTTCAAAATGTAAGGTCAACCTACAAAAATCTATTGTATACCTATATACTAGCAGTAAACCACTAGAAACTGAAATTTTAAAAATACTGTTTAGAATACCTCCAAAACACAAAATACTTACATACAAATCTATCAGTATATGTGAAAAGGTTTGAATGCTAAAAACTACTAAGTACTAATAAAGGAAAATTTAAAAGACCTTAATATATGAAGGAATATACATTAGTCATTGACTGGAAGACTCAATATTATCAAGACATCGATTCTCAGTATTTGATCTATAAATTCAGCACGATCCCAATAGAATTGCCAGCAAAACTTTTGGTGAATTGAAAGAACTGATTCTAAAATTTAGACAAAAGAACTAGAATAGTCAAAACAATTTTGAATGTAATGGAAGTACACACTCTACCTGATGTCAAGTTTATGTAAAGCACGCTGTAAGGAATAGACACTGTGTTTGTAAAAGGATAGACATAAAGAACAATGTAACAAAATAGTCCATAATTAGACCCTTGCAAATATTTCCAGTAGCTTTTCATCTCAGGTATAGAAACAATTCATTGGAAAAATGATCTTTTCAAAGATGGTAAGGCACAGTTGGCTTCCATATGGAAAAAAGAACCAAAATCAATTTTAGAACCATTCTCAAACATTTACTCAAAACAGGTTATAGACTCAAATGTAAAACCTAAAACTGTAATACTTCTATGAGAATACTTACGAAATATTTGTGGTATTGCCAAAAATTTCTTAAATACAACCCATGAATCATGATTCTTTTAAATATTTTAGTAAATTAGATGATCCATGCTCAAAGCCTCTGGTCTGAAAAAGACTTAAGAAAATTAAAACAAAGCCATAAATAGGGAGAAAATATTTATTTGCAAAGCACACACCTGATAATGGACTTTTATCTACAATATATGACAAACTCTCAAAGCTCAACAATAAGAGAACAATCCATAGTTTTAAAATAGGGAAAAGATTTAAATATACCCATGCCACCAAACACAATATGCAAATGACAGACAAGTAATGAAAATGAAAATTTGCTCAATATCTTAAGTACAAAAATGTAATTAAAAACCAAAAGGAACTCTGGCTGCGTGGCTCAGTTGATTGGAGCATCATCCCAGGCACTAAAATGTTGTGGGTTTGATTACCAGTCAGGGTAGATACCTAGGTTGTGGGTTCAATCCCCAGTTGGGGTGCATACGAGAGGCAACTGATTGGTGTTTCTCATATCAGTGATTTTTTTCTCTCCCTCCCTCCCTCTAAAATTAGTAAACGTATCCTCTGGTGAGAATTAAAAGTGAATAAATAAATACAATGTCAAAAATAAATACCAAAAGGAGATGTAGTCTAATACCTTTTAAAATGGTTGGCATAAAAACAAAAACAAAAGCCTAGCAACTAGTATGTACTGGCATAGATATGGAGCACTTGAAACTTTTATACATTGCCGGTAAGTATGCAAAGTGTAAGGCCACTTTGGAGCCCAGTTTTACAATTTCTTACAAAGTTTAAAATACACTTCATTGTACTTGTCAATCCAAGTAGAGTTAAAGCATGTTGACATAAAAGCTTGTATGAGAATATTCATAGTAATCTTAGTTGTAGTCATATTGCACTGGAAACTACCCACATTTTCTTCAGTTGGTAAATGGATGAACAACTGTGGTACATCCATATGGTGGTGTAAGTATACAGCAATAAAGAGGAATGAGCTCCCAAATCATGCAACCACAAGAATAAAATTCAAATGTATTCTGCCTAGTAAAATAAGCCATACTCAGAAGGATGTGATCTCATTCATGATATTCTGGAAAACTAACACAATAGAGATTGAAAACAGAAGTGGTTGACTGATTGGTGCAGAGACTAAAGGTGAATCACTCAGAGGCATGATGAAGTACTGAGAGATAGTGGAACTCTTTTGTCTTTATTGTGGTAATAATTACATGATTATTTGTCGTTGTCAAAACTAATGCAGCCGTGCAAATAAAAGGATGAATTTCACTGGATGTAAATTATATCCAGTAAACCTAATTTAAAGGCAAATAATTAGGTGGAATTGATAGCAGACTGGCACAACAGTGAAAATATAAGTGAACCTGAAGTCATGACAATGCAAATCTAACATGATTGTAGAAGAAAGATTGTAAAGAAAGAAACTTATAGAACTGTGGGAGAGTGACAAGCATTTAAACATGGAGTAATGTTTAAATGTAATTGGAGTTTCAGAAAGAAAGGAGATAGAACAATGTAAATGATTATTTTACTAAATACAGGCCAAAAATATTGAAATTGTGTCTAAAACAACCATCCCCTAGCCCAGGAAACTTAGTAAACCTAGCGAGCAGGATAAGTATATTTTTTAGTTTCTGAAAACCCCACTAAAGTAGACACATCATGACAAAACTATTGAAAACAAAATACAAAAGGAAAAGCAGCTAGTGAGGCAGAAAAGAAATATTACACTGTCTGACCCCTTTAAGAAAGAATGACAGCTGATTTCTCCTAAGAAACCACGGAGACTAGAAGACTATTTGCTCATATGCAGAATGGAAAATAAAACACCATAGAAATCTCTGTCAGGGAGAAATCTTCAAAACTGAAGATGAAATAAAAATGTTTTCAGAAAACAAAAAACCTAAGAGAATTATTATTACCTGACCTGCACTCCAAGAATTGCTAAAGGAAGTATTTCAGGCTGAAAGGGAAAGATATCTGATAGAAATTCAGATCCATAGGTGAGAAGGAAGAGCACTCATCTGTTTTAAGTGGCTGTACATTATGGGTCCTTATGTATTGTTAAGATTTAATCTTGCAAGTTGTCCTCTTGTACTTACTGCCTAGCGCAGTATTTTTTTTCCCAAATTCTTCCAAACCCATCACTGGATTCTGAAATCAATCTAGGGATCATGACCAGCATTTTATTTCTTGAGAAGCAGAGTGGAATAGGCAATTAACAGAGCACACTGGCATGAAGTCTAAGTATTAACTTTATGAAGTCTAAGTATTAGCATTTAACTTTTTCTCAGCCCTGAGTGCTTATATAATGGTTTACAACCTAAAGTTGTTTTTTTTTCTTTTTTAAATTTCTGGGTTACAGTCCAAAATGTTTATAAAACATGGTCCTAACTCCATGGGCCTTTCTATTTCTTGAACATCCCAGTTTATGTATGTTGTTACTACCTGCAAACTTTTTCTTTGCATCTCTTTGCATGGCTAACTTTTCAACGTCTAAATTTCAACTCAACTATTACCTTTCCACAAGAGTCTTTTCTGCCTTTCTAAAAAGACAGTTTATTGTAATCAGTGTCACTGTAAAATTTTAAAAGTCTCTAGAAGTAAAGAGTATCAAAAGTTGCATTTGAACTTACCCAGAATTTGTATCTCGCACTCTTCACAAAATCTATGGGAGAAAAAAAAATGTATGAAACCAATAAGCTATAATGACTTTTTTTTTTCTAGGTGGAAAACTTATCAGATTTCTCTAAATCTGTTTACATGGAACTAAAATGCACAAAAATGTTTTTTTAAACAACACCTTTTCTTTAATTCTTTATCTTTTTCCACTGGAAATTGTTACTTTGCACTGTTTTTTCCAGGTACTACATTAAAGCAACTTTCCATTAATTCTGGAATTTTTCTACTTCTTAGTGGTCAAATGTGACTATCCAGTACTCAAACATGGAAGACCAGTATCAAAAATTAAAGAAAAATTTTCCTACCAAGATGAGATTTTATTTCAGTGCCTGGAGGGTTTCTATCTTAATGGCAGCAACCCAGTATTCTGTGGTGGAAACAATACTTGGGAGCCTAAGATGCCAACATGTATTAGAGGTACATATTGTTTTATTTTCCTTCTTGTTTCTTAAGGTTTTATTTCTTTGACATTAAATATCAGTGATACAGAATGTTTGAAAATAAGCAATTTTAGTAATTAACTCCATCTTGTATTTATATCCATGACAGATACATGAGGTAAAGTTCATATAGAATTTTGCTGTTGTACTTTTTGTGTGTGTTCATACAGTTCTTAGCAGGTTATGTATGTCAGGTAGATTTATAAATTTCTCTTGTTCAGTACTTCCATGTATAAACATGCTTAGCAACCATTTTTCAAAATAAACTGAAACATGGGAATTTATATCTAAATAAGAATAGAAGTGATAATTTGTATAAATGAAAAGAAAGTGGTAATTCCCAAGTGATTGACCCTACATTATTATGTTTTTCAGTGTCAATTCCTGGCAATTCAAATTTAGGAACATCCTACTTATATTTTACAAGAATACTTTAAATTCATGTTATGTACTCTCACTCACCACCTTTAGTAATAAAATATATGAGAACATATTTATAGCCATTTTAGTTATTATTCTTAGTGATTTAAAATTATTTGTCATAGTCTGCAGATATAAACAGGTATATAAGCTTGGGCAAGTTACTTAAATTTCAAATGTATTTACTTAAATAATCAAATGCTTTTCTCACTGGGTGAAAATAAAGTTTAAACTAGTTGCACTTAAACCACTTAGCACAGTGCACGGCATATAGTAACCTCTTAAAGAAAGCTCGTGCATGACTTACAGCATCAGTCCAATTGATATTTGTGAGATAGGTCTATAGTGTTTATTTTCTAATATGTATTTTTGTGGGTGTCACCAAATTTGCTATTTTAATTTATTTTAAAAGTGACCTTTTGACACATTTTTTTTTATTTTTATTTTTTTTAAATAACTAAACAAATTTTTTTATTTATTTTATTTATTTTTTAAAGATTTTATTTATTTATTTACCTTTAGAGATGAAGGAGAGAGGGAGAGAAATATCAATATATGGTTGCCTTTCGTGCATCCCCTGCTGGGAGTTGGCCTGCAGAGAACTGGCCTGCAACCCAGGCATGTGCCCTGACTGGGAATCGAACCGCGATCCTCTGGTTCTCAGGCCTGTGCTCAATCCACTGAGCTACACCAGCCAGGGCTGACACATTTAAATGTATCATCATGGTCCAGGACTATGTTTCATTTCCCGGACTGTTTACTTCTTTTTATATACTACAATTTGAACTGAGAAATTTCTGCTGTCTCTAGAACAAGGCTTGTATTTCTATACCCTCACCCCAACCAACTCTACCTCAAAAAATTACTCTTTGTGCCTTTACTGGGCATTTCTGTTTGGCCACAGAAACTCAGTTTCATACCAACTGAAAGGCAGGAGAAGTCATTATTTANTTACAGCATCAGTCCAATTGATATTTGTGAGATAGGTCTATAGTGTTTATTTTCTAATATGTATTTTTGTGGGTGTCACCAAATTTGCTATTTTAATTTATTTTAAAAGTGACCTTTTGACACATTTAAATGTATCATCATGGTCCAGGACTATGTTTCATTTCCCGGACTGTTTACTTCTTTTTATGTACTACAATTTGAACTGGGAAATTTCTGCTGTCTCTAGAACAAGGCTTGTATTTCTACTACCCTCACCCCAACCAACTCTACCTCAAAAAAGTACTCTTTGTGCCTTTACTGGGCATTTCTGTTTGGCCACAGAAACTCAGTTTCATACCAACTGAAAGGCAGGAGAAGTCATTATTTATTGAAATGAAATGGAGGACTTCTTGCATGGACTAATCATCAACTGCTCTGCTCAACACTTGAGAAATTATTGTGATATGGTGGATGGTGTATCAAAATAATTGATACGGTGGATTTAATTTTGCTGCTGCTATCTCTAGCTTCTCTTTGGTTTCAGCAGAAACAAGAGACAAGAGAATTGTGGGAAGAAGAATAGTGGGGATAGTGGGAAGAGCCTGGGCTGACCTCACTCAGGGCTCTAGTTTTGTTCTGCTTACTTATGGAACATCATTTTTGTGGGCTTTCATTTCCTGTTGTTTAATGAGGGTATTTGAACTCAAATCTCAAGCATTGTCTTCTAATTTGCTTGTATATTTTCTGTTGCCCTAAACTCTAAAGGATTAAGGAGAATTATGCATGTCACTGTGGTCATTGAAACACCTTTTTATAATTTGTCTATGCCTGATACCTCCATGAGTATCTTAGTTGAGTGCTGTGAGGTTTGGGAGTTGGGGGAGAAGAGATGGTTTTTTAGTGGACTGCTATGTAAGATTGCATGAGAATTTTATACTTACTGACCATTCCATGTTTGCTCATATGGTCCTAGTGGGTATATGCATCGCAGGATAATTTGTTTGTTGATGTGCTCTTTTGAAAGTGTTGACCATAAGAATTCATAAAGGATTTATAAAACACTGATATGGTTTAATATTTGAAAGAAGAGGAGAGGATTGTGAGAAAAAAACTTATTAAGAGGGGAAAGGACAAGAATTATTTCTAAAACTCAAACCTCCTCATGGTATTACTACTGTAATCAATTTTTTATTATTAGAGAAAAACTGTACAAAAAGGACCAGTCACAACATATAATGGTAATAAAGTAGATCTGATTATACTAATATGAAATAATGTTTATGAAAGACTAAGAAAAAAGGATATAAATTTTTTCATATGATACTATTTGGATGATGTATTTTAAATATATATATGTTTACTCTGAACACATAATTTTTATGATTTGTTAATAGTTATCTTCTAGAGTCTCCATTATAAAGTATAAAGTTGTAGTGAACATTTTTATGTATACATATATCCTTATATACTTGTATAAAATATACATTTAGGTCATATTCCCAGAAATAGAAATGCAAAGTTCAGAAAGTACACACATTTTTAATTTTGACGGACAATCAATCTTTCTAACAGAAAATTAAATTAAATCCATAATTTTTACTGATAAGACTGATGAATGGAATAAAATTTATTTTTTCAGGTTTTAAGCCTACTCATCCAAACAAGCCTCCAGTTGTAAGATATCCAGGTTCAGTAATTCTTTATCCTACTTATATTATTAAGAACTTTGTAAACTGATGGATGAAAAGTCATGTCTTGTTTTAACTTGCATTCTTTTAATTATTAATGAAGCTGAACCTTTTTTGTCTACATTTATTTATTCATGTCTTTTGTCTATTAGGTCTCTAAAACATTATTTTTGTTGCTTGTAAGAGCTCATTATAAATTAAACACCTTGTAATAAATACATAGTGAACATTTTTTCAGGTCTTTTTTGGCCTTAATTTTGCTAGTTCATTTTCTTTTAAGACTTTTATACTATACTATTGTGTATGGATTTCTTTTTATAACTTTTGTTACATGTGTAGTATACAGATGTATTTTTGTCAGTTTTCAAACATTACAAAAAGTATACAGAGTGAAAAATTAGTTCTTCATCTCTCTTTCTGGTACATTGTCTGAGTTAATCACTGTTGATAACTAGATGTATTTTTATCCATTTCTGATGTATAAGGATACATCACTATTTTTATTTATGTAATTATATGTAGTTTGACATTTTTCATTTTTTTTAACCAGAAATGGAATTATGCTTTTCATATTTTTCTAAAACTCTCACAATTTACACTACTCTATTAGATTGGGGATGTAGTTAGGTGATGATTTTAATATATATCATGTTTTATTTAACTATTCTCCTATCAGTGGTCAGTTATGTGTGAGAAGGTATACATTACTGGGTAGTTGAATGTTTCAACTACATTGAAACATTCAGCCCTGAGTGAGACATTACCTTAATGTCTATTAGTGCTGTGTCTTTCTTATAACAGCTTTAAGCCTTCAAATTATACTCATGTAAACATTTCAATCATGTGTTCTGACTGCATTCTTTGTATTTAAATCATTGGTATATGTGAAAATTATGCTAAATGGAACGAGACTGGGTTATTCCACTCCACTCACCCCATTCAGTAGCTAAGTAGCACCATCTATGGAATACATTGTTTTCTCTCCAACTGTTTTAACATGCATTAAATTCAGAGGTGTTCTAGCCTCGTTTCTGTTCTCTTGACTGTATATTCCTGTGCAAGCATAAAATTGTTCTTTTAATGTAGCATTATAACGTGCTTTAATATATGGCAGAACACTTCCTGTTCAGAAGTGTGCAGGCTACTCTCCTGTTAATTTTTTCAGATCAATTTTTAATTAATTTTTTTACCATTTCAACCATTCTGACTAATACATTCACATTCTTGCACAATCATCATTACTATTTCCAAAACTTTTCATCTTCCCAAACTGAAATTTTATACCCCTTAAACAGTAACTCCCCATCCCCAGTGACCTCCATATTCTAATTTCTGTTTCTATGAATTTGACATCGTAGGTACTTTGTATAAGTGGA
Source organism: Sturnira hondurensis (assembly GCF_014824575.4). Lineage (NCBI taxonomy): Eukaryota > Metazoa > Chordata > Mammalia > Chiroptera > Phyllostomidae > Sturnira > Sturnira hondurensis. The sequence goes on from NW_028095975.1 coordinate 176,281, forward strand.
ATTTTACATTTGTCTTTTCTATATGGCTTATTTCACATACCATAATGTTTTCAAGGTTCCTCCATCCTAGAGTAGCATGTATCTGAACTTCATTTCTTTTTATGGCTGAAAATATTTCATTGCTTATATATACCATACTTTGTTTATCCATTCATCTGTTTAAATAGACTCTTGGGTTGTTTCCACCTTTTGGCTAATCGGAATATTCTTCTCTGAATATTGGCATTCAAGTATCTGTTTGAGTCTCCATTTTCAGTTTTGAGGGTATATGCCTAGCAGTAGAATTGCTAGATTTTATGGTAATTCTATGTTTAGTTTTGTGGAATGACCATACTGTCTTCCACAGAAGCTGCACCATTTTCCAATCTCAGCAATGATGCACAAAGGCTTTAACTTCTCTACCTCTTATCCAACACATGTTATCACCTGTGTTTTATTTTTTAAAATAATAGCCACTCTAATATATGGTAGGTAAAAAGTGTGAAGTAATATCTCATTATGGTTTTTATTTTTTAATTTATTTTTATAATTGTTGTTCAAGTACAGTTTTTTTGCCTTTTACTCCCATCCCAGCCCACCCACCAAGCCCTCCCCATTCCCCCCATTTCCACCCCCACTAGTTTTTGTCCTCATGTCTTTTATACTTATACCTGTAAACCCTTCCCCTTTCCCCCTGAAATGCCCTCCCCTCTCCCCTCTGGACACTGTCAGCCTGTTCTCTACTTCAGTGTCTTTGGTTGTATTTTGCTTGTTTGATTGTTTTGTTGTTTAGGTTCTTGTTAAAGGTGAGATCATGTGGTATTTGTCTTTCACCACCTGGCTTAATCACTTGGCATAATTATGGTTTTTATTTGCATTTCTCCCTTCATTAGTGATGTGTAGAATATATTTTTGTCCCCTTATTTGCTATTTTTATATCTCCTTTGGAGAAATGTCATTCAAGTCCTTTGCTCATTTTTGAATCAAGTTAGAATTTTTGTTGATGATTTTTAGGAGTTCATTATATATTGGAAATTAATCTTTCTTCAAATGGATGATTTACAGATGTTTTCTTCCATTATGTAGGTTGCCTTTTTCACTCTATTGACAGTGTTCTTTGATGCACAACATTTTAAATTTTGAAGTCCAATTTATCTTTTTGTTGTTGTTGCCTGTGCTTTTGGTGTCATATCCAAGAAATATTGTCAGATCCAGCACCATGAAGTTTATCCTCTATGTTTTCTTCTAAGAGTTTAATAGTTTTAGTTTTTTATTTATTTTTTTATCACTTTTGAATGAATTTTTATGTATGGTATAATGTAAGAATCAAACTTCATTCTTTTGCTTACAGATCTCCAGTTTTCCAAGAACCATTTGTTGAAAAGACTACCCTTTCCCCAGTGAATGTTCTTAGAAGCACATTGTGGGCAATTATTTGACCCATATATGTTAGGCTGTCTATTCTATTCCATTGGTCTGTATTCCTTTATGTCAATGCCATTCTGTTTTGATTACTGTAACCCTGTAACCAATTTTGAAATCAGGAAGCATAAGTCCTCTCAACTTAACTCTTCTTTTTCAAGGTTGTGTTGACTATTTCATGTGCTTTAAGATTCCATATAAACTTTAGGATGAATTGTTTTGATTCCTGCAAAAAGCACCCTCAGAATTTTGATAGGGGTTTTTACTTCATCTGCAGGGTTTTGTTTTGTTTGTTTATTTTTTTCAGTATCATATCTTAACATATTAAGTGTTCTAATCCATGAAAAAGAATATCTTTTATATATTTGTGTCTTCTTTAATTATTTTTCACAATTTTTGTGTTTGTATGAGTCATTTGCCTTCTTGGTTATTCCAAAATATTTTATTCTTTTTGATATTATAAATGGATTTGTTTCCTTAACTTCCTTTTTGGGTTGTTTATTTTGGTGTGTGTATATATATATATATATATATAAATGCAACAGATTTTTGCATGTTGATTTCATAGCCTACAATTTTTCCCAATTCATTTATTAGTTCTATCAGCTTGGGGTGTGTGCAATCTTTAGCGTTTTGTATGTAAAAGATCATGTCATCTGTGAAGAGAGATAATTTTATTTTTCCATGCCAGTTTTGATCCTTTTTATTTTATTCTTTACCTAATTACTGTGACCCTACATCTAGTATTATGTTGAATAAAAGAGGCAAATGTGGGCATCCTATTTGGTTCCAGATCTTAAGGTAAAAACTTTCAATATTTCACCATGGACTATGATGTTTGCTATGGGATTTTTACAAATGGCCTTCATTATATTAACAAATATTTCTATTCTAGATCAATTTCAAAATCTTTAAAAAAATTTAGATGGAATCGTGTTGACTTCAAATCTAATTTTGAGAGTATAGTAATGACCAATCTGCTTGCTGTGCAACACAGTACTGTGACAGGAAATGTCAGTGCATAGGAAGAAGAATGTTGTTCACATTCAATATGAATATTGAATTCAAAATTTTGAATATTTTATGATTCTACTTTAATAAAAGATACTATTTAAAAGGAAATGAAATCATAAGCAATTTTATACAAATACAAAATATCGATGCCATAGAAATTATAGATCTTTGAGTTTTATTTAATCTTTCTTTCTCTTTTTTTTTTTACTCTTTCCATTTTCTTCTAGGGTATCCCAATCCTGTTGAATTACCACCAATTGAAGAAATTGTGGAATTAGGTATTTAGTTATTAATAATTCTTTACTATGAGACCTTAGAGTTCTACACGAATACATTATGTTTCAATGACTTGTAGTTAGGGAAAAAACAAGATGTCACAAATTATTAATGATAACTGACATTTATAGTTATTTTAGTATCCAAATACCATAACAAATATGATAGTATGTGTAGATATATATAAAGTAGTTTTTTCTAATCTTATGAATTCTAATTATCCTATTTACTTGTACTAAATAACCTGGTGTGATAACTACAGTACAAAACAGTGACAGGTGAGGTTCCTATTAGGAATTTTATAAGACACATCCAATAACCAGAATCTATTTGAAGTGTTCTATGATCAGAATGACTTGGATGTACTAATAGTCATGCTAAAAGTAGCTTGGTGCCTTTTTGCTGTAGTTTTTAGATGCTCTGATTGAAAGTAAAATGCAGTTGTCATCTGGGACTCACATATGCTCAATATCTTTAAAACTACTTTCATTTTTTTCTCAGATTCAGGAGTCATAGCTCTAATTATTTTTACTATACGTAAGTATCTTAAAGTTGAATACTACTTGCATCAAAATATTGCAATGAAGAAGTGTACTTTTAATGATTTTTAGTTTAGATTTTTTAGTTTCTATAGCTTTATCTTGAAATTAAGTTAATCAGTGTAGAAAATATCCCTCACCTCTCCAATTGGTTGGTGATTGTATATTCATTTAAATTCTGTATGTCCAGTTATTAACAAACCTTAAGTAATGTTTTCTTTCCAAGATGTCTAGTCATAAGACTTTTCATCACAAATATGATTTGGGTAATTTTCTAAACTAAACAAGGACTCTTCTCAGACTTACTGTGAACTACTTACATGATTCCAGGGAATTGCATTTAGACAATGAAACGTTCAGATGGAATATAAATATATATGTGCTTAAATAAAATAACATTTCTGACCACTGAAAGGTAACCAACATTAATTTCATCTGCTAGATTTTGAATCTTGGAAATTATTTTTTTGATTATTACATGTAATTTGTTTTCTGGTTTCTTATAGTTGTTGCCATTGCAATAATTTGCACCTGCTTGTATAAATGCCTTCGCAGAGAGAAGAAAGGGTAAATTAAACATGTTTCTTCTGATTTTATTGGTCCTTCTCACTCTTGACATACTTGTGTGTCTCTTTTGTTTGTACTCTGTATTGCATGTCATCTATTTTTAAAATGTGCAGCAATAGTGTGCCATCTGAATTATATTTTTTTACTAAAATTACTTCCAGCTACTTTTAATAGCACTGTGACAAGAATAACCTGTCAGAGATGCTTCAGTTATTGTAACTGTAAGAAAAATTTTAGTGACATTTTAGACTCAAGTTCTGCAGCGAATCATGGAGTATGATGGGGCCTTTCCAACTGTAGGTATACCCTATTTTCTAAGGTAGACTAGTGGCCAGGATTAAATTTAAAATGGTTCACTGTGAGACTTTGAGACTGGAATTTTTAGAATGAAAATTGCCTGTATAATGAAGGAAGTTGTAAGAAGCTATGTAGGTGTATTATTCAAGTACCCAATTTGATTTTTTTCATTTAGAATTTTTATTTATATAAATTAAATAGGAATTAGAAGCAACACTATTTTATTTCTCTCTTATGTTCTCTTAATTTCCTAGGGTATAGTAAACTGATGTGGTTAAATGTCAAGTTACTGAAAGGAATAATATTTACAAGCCACCTCATTAACTTTATCTGCTTTTTTATTTATAAAAATGGTAAAGGGCAGGTTTAGAATGGAAAAAAGTCTACAAATACATATCTTCTAAGAAGAATAGTGTTTAAACATCAAACTTAAATTTTAATAAAATAATTAACAATTTAATGAAAGACATAGAGTAAATCCTGGAGCATAAACCAAGATTATGCTTTGAAATTTCTTAATTTTAGTAACTTTTTGTAATTTTTCAAATACCTTTGAAATCAAGCAATAATTTTAAGTATTTTAATTTTATGGTTTTATGATGCTTATTTAAAATTTAAAAACTAAAATGAGAGCCAACGATCTTTTATTTGGGATCAAAGAATTGCAAGCCATGCCACACAAATTCAGGCAGAAACCTGTACAGTGTTCCAATTATAGTGCTAAAGTGAAGGGGTTTTATGAGAAAAGAAGAAAGAATTTTATCAGCTCTGAAAAATTGAGGTACCCTTTAGCTATGTGTGATTAGTTATGGATTCTATCTTCAAATACAAAGTCCATAATTATCCTTCGTTGTTGTCAGGATCTATAACTCTGCTGACTTTACAAACATTTGTTTATAACACAATGTTGCTTTGTCTTAGTCCAAAAGTTGTTATGCCCCATTCAAACATTCCAAAGGTTCAGGGAGCAAGAGATGCAAGGCCATTCCTCTAGAACAACTGCTCTAGCTCTACTTTAAAATGGCTCCACTTATGTCAACTTTTACAATAATATCTTTCCCTTTTATATTAATCATCTGGTTTGGGCTATGTAACAAAAGTATGTTTTTCACTCGTAAAGAGTTCAAACATTTTTTTTCTATTATTGGCTCTCTTTTTAAAATACCCAAATAAGATGTATACCAAGACATATTATAATTAAAACGCTAAAGGTTAAGACAAAGAGAGAATCTTAAAAGCATCAAGAGAAAAGCAGTTAATTAACATGTAAAGGAGCTCCCATAAGACTGTCAGCTGATTTCTCAACAGAACTTTTGCAAGCCAGAAGGTATTTAAAAATATTCAAAGTGATAAAAAGCATGGATCTACAACCAATATTACTCTACCTAACAAAGATATCATTTAGAATTGAAGGACACTAAAGAGCTCCCCAAGCAAGAAAAAGCTAAAGGAGTTTATCACCACCAAACCAGTATTACATGAAATGTTAGAGTCCTCTTAAAAAGAAGAAAAAATATAAAATATGAATAATAAAATAAAAATAAATACATATCTATCAACAACTGAATCAAAAATAAACAAAGAAGCAGAACAAAAACAGACTCATGGATATAGAAACATTTTGATGATTGACAGATAGGAGAGGGGTTTGAAGGACGAGTGAAAAAGTAAAAGAATTAGGAAGTACAAATTGGTAGCTACAGAGTAGTCACAGACATATAAAGTACAGCACAGGAAATAGAAGGTCTATCTGGAAAAAGTCCAGCCAATGTTAATATAAAGAGAATAGTCTGTGCAACCTCAGTGTAACCTGTCAGCCAAGGTGAGTGGACTGTGCACCAGTATGAACAATTACAACTTCACTGTAGCAGTCAGTGAAGGTGGTTGATGACATTGGATGAGTATGTGTACTGTGTGGCTGTTGCCACAATAAAAACAACAGTGATTAGAATGACAGATCTGCAACAGATTTTGTGTTAAGCTTGAACATTCCTCCGTGGAAACTATTCTGATGATTCAGAAGACTTTCAGGAATGATGCAATGAGTGCAGTGCAAATAAAAGTGTGGTATGAATGCTTCAGAGAAGGCTGAGAATCTGTTCAAAGTGACCCATGTTCTGGAAGGCCTGAAACAAGTAGAACACCTGAGAATGTTGAACATGTATGGGCTATAATCTGCAAAGATTGGTGAATGACAGTGTGAGAACTAGAAGCTGATCTGGGGATTCCAAAATCTACTGTGTCTGAGATTTTGATGAGGGGTCTTGGCATGAAAAGTGTCATGGCAAAATTTGTTCCACAGCTTCTGCTAACAGAGCAGAAGGAATAGCATGCTGCCATTGTTAATGACTTGATTCAAACTGCTACCAATGAATCCTCTCTAAAAAATAAATAAATAAAATATTTATTATTAATAATTTAGAAAAATAAATTATAAATAAATAAAGTACCCAGCATTCTTTCATTTTCATCCCACATCTTGTATTTATGGAAGGCATCCACATGCATGTTTATATTTCAATCAGTAGCATATTTTAAATTATGTATGCACTACACTGTGTATAGGAAATACTATCAGTTGGATATGTTTATAAGTCTAAAAGATTTGTGTAGTACACACAAAAAAAAGCCATGCAACACCTTATAAAGGAGACTTTTTGGTTATAACCTAGTAAAAGTTATAAAGGAGACTGCACTATTGCTTTCCACAGAGTCTATGTAACATCTGTTACATGAGGCCACTCTGGGAATACCAGGAGATGTAGCAAATCTACCTCAGGCATAGAAACAAGCACAAGGAATCAGCCAAAATGAGATTAGGAAACACGTCCCAAATAAAAGAACAAGATAACTTTAGAGAAGAATTAAAGGAAATGAAGATAAGCAGTCTAGTGGATTAAATAGAGTTTAAAATGATGGTTATAAGGATGCTCAGTGAACTTATAGGAAGAATAGATTAACTCAGTGTAAATGTCAACAAAGATATAGAAAACATTAAAAATGGCATAAAACAATAAAGAACCAATTAAAAATAAAATACAATAACTGAAAGAAAGAATACATCATAGACAATAAAAGGCAGGTTAGATGAAGCAGAGGACTGAATCAGCAATCTAGAACACAAGGTAGAAGAAAACATCCAATTGGGGAAAAAATGTAAAATAAGAGAATTCAAGGGGCCTATGGGAAAACATCAATCACACCAACATCCACATCATATGGGTACCATGAGGAGAAGAGAGAACAAGATATTGAAAACCTACTTGAAGAAATAATAACTGAAAACTGCCCTGTCCTGTCAAAGGGTAATGACATACAAAGTCAGCAAGTACAGAGAATTCTAAACAAAATGAATACAAAGATGCCTAAACCAAGACACATCATAATTAAAATGACCAAGGTTAAAGGCACATAATCTTTAAAGTAGCAAGAGAAAAGCAGCCAAGTAAAAAGCTCTCACAAAACCATCAGCTGATTTCTCAACAGAAACTTTGTGAGCCAGAAAATACTGGCATGAAATAGTCAAAGGGATAAAAGGCAGGACCTGAAACCAAGATTGCTCTACCCAGCAATTCTATCATTTAGAGTTGAAGAATATATAGTTTCCTGACAAGAAAAAGGTAAAGAACTTCATTACCACTAAACCAGAAACACAAGAAATGTTAAAGGGACTTTTTTAAAGTAGAAAACAGCAAACAAACAAACATAAAACATGAGAGAAAAAAATCTCACTGACAAAGGCAAACAGTAAAAGCAGTGGATCAAAAAATGTAAAGTTAGCACAAAAGTTAAGTAACAAGTAAAATTATTTTAAAATTACACATGTAACTACAGCAATAAATTAAGGGACATGTACAATTACACACAAAAAGTTAAAAATAATGACAAAAGCATAAACATAAAAGAGGTGAATAAAAATTGTAGTGATTTTAGAAGGTGTTTGAACTTAAGTGTGCATCAACTTAAAATAGGCTACTATAAAACTAGCTAAGTATATATGAAGTACATGGTATCCCCAAAACAATGTATAAGAGATATACCAGAATAAAGAAAATGGAGCCCAAACACAACGCTATAAAAAGTCATCAGCATAACATAGGTAAAAAACAAGAGAATAAGTAAAAGAGAAGAACTACAAAAACAATCATAAAACAAAAAAAGCAATAAAAATATACTTACCAATGACTACTTTAAATGTAAATAAATAATCCAATAGAAAGACATAGTGTAGCTGAATAGATTAAAAAAAACAGAACTGTACATAAGCTGTCAAAAAAGACCGACTTTAGATCAAAGGATGTACAAAGATGAAAATAAAGGAATGAAAAAATATTTCATGCAAACGCAAATGAAAAAAAGCTGAAGTAGCAATACTTATTATCAGACAAAGTAGACTTTAAAAGAATAACTGTCACAAGAGAAGAAAGGGGCCATTTCTTATGATAAAGGGATCAATACAAGAAAATATCACTTCTATAAACATTTACAAACCCAGTGTAGAAATTCCTAAATATATTGATGGACATAAAGAAAGCAATTGATAATAATACAGTTATACTAGGAGACAATACACCCCTTTGCCATAGATAAATAGATCATCTAGACAAGAAATCAACAATGAAACACTGGGCTTACAAGATACTTTAGACCAGAAATAACTAATATTTCTGGAGCATTTCACCCCAAAGCAGAGTGTACATTCTTACCAAGTGCACATGGAAAATTTTCCAGAATACACCAGATGTTAGGCCACAAATCAAGTCTCAATAAATTTAATAATATCAAAACCATGCCATGTTTTTTCTTGTCACAATAGTATGGAACCAAAAATCAAATACAAAATGAAAAGTGAAAAGCACATGAACATATGAAAGCTAAAAAACAAGCTACTAAACAATGAGTTAAAAATGAGATCAAGGAATGAATCAAAAGATACTTTGAGAAAAATAAAAACAAAATGGCCCACTCTGGCCAGGTAGATCAGTTGGTTAGAGCATCATCCTGATACATCAATGTTTTGGGTTCTATCCCCAGTCAGAGTGCCTACAAAAATCAACCAATAAGTGCATAAAAAAAGTGGAATGACAAATTGAGGTCTCTCTTTCCCTTTCTGTCTGACTCTCTCTCTCCCCCTCCCCTCCCACCTCCCTCTCTGAAATAAAATACCAAAAGTCTTTGAGGTATAGACAAAGCAGGTCTATGAAAGAAATTCACAGCATTACAGGCCTACCTCAAGAAATGAGAGAAATGCAAAATAAACAATCTAACCTTACACTTAAAGGAACTAAAAAGAGAACAAAGTCCAAATGAATAAAAAAAGAAAATAAATCTCTGACTGAAAATAAATAAAACAGAAGCTTAAAAATTAATAAAGATCAATGAAACCAAGAGCATATTCTTTGAAAAGATAAAAATTATTGACAAACCTTTAGTCAGACACATCAAGAGAAACAGGTAGGACCAAATAAATAAAATCAGAAATAAAAAAGGACAAGTGACAGCTGACACCACAGAAATACATAGGATTCTGAGAAAATACTGCAAATAGTTATATACCAACAAATTGAACAGCCTGGAAGAAATGGATTATTTCATAGAATCATACAATCTCAGCCCTGGCTGGTGTAGCTCAGTGGATTGAGCGCGGGCCTGTGAACTAGACGATCGCGGTTCGATTCCCAGTCAGGGCACATGCTTGGGTTGCAGGCCAGTTTCCTGCAGGGGATGCACAAGAAGCAACCATACATTGATGTTTCCTTCCTCTCTCCTTCCTTTTCCCTCTAAAGATAAATAAATAAAATATTAAAAAAGAAGAATCATACAATCTCCCAAGACTGAATCAGGAACAAACAGAAAATTTGAATAGACACATAACTTTTGATGCTATTGTACTAGTCATCTAAAAACTCCCAATAAGTGAAAGTTCTGGACCAGATAAACTTTTGCTTACAGGTGAATTTTACCAAACACTTAAAGACAAATTAATAGCTATCTTTGTTAAACTATTCAAACAAAGAGAAGAGAGGCTCCTGAGCTCATTTTATGAGGCCAAGATTACCTGGATGTCAAAACCAAAGACATTACAAAAAAAAATTATGGGTCAATATTCCTGAAGAACATATGTGCAATTTTCTCAACAAAATATTAGCAAATTGAATTTAGCAATAAATTTAGAAGATCATAAATCATAATAAAGTGGGACTTATTCTTGTGATGAAAGATTGGTTCAATATCTTCAAATCAATTAGCATGATAACCACATAAATAAAATTTGGGATATGATATGATCACTTGATCCCATCAGTAGATGCAGAAAAAGCATGACAAATTCAGCATCCATTTACGATAAAAATTTTCAGCACAGAGGGGATAGAGGAAATATAACTCAATATAATAAAGACCACGTTTGACAAACCCACAGTAATACCATACTAAAGGTGAAAATCTGAAAGCTTTTTATTTAAGATCAGAAATAAGAAAAGGATACCCCTTTCACCACTTATATTCAACATAGTATTGGAAGTCCTAAACAGCAATCAGAAAAGAGAAAAGAATAAAAGTCTTTTTTTTTTCTTTCAATTTTTTTATTTAATTATTTTTCAAGTACAGTTTTCTGTCTATTACTCCCATCCCATCCCACCCCCCCGTGCTCCCCCCTCCCTCCCATTTCCACCCTTCTCAGTTGTTGTCCATGTATCCTTTATATAGGTTCCTCTAAATCCCTCCCTTATTTCCCCTGAAATTCCCTCCCCTCTCCCCTCTGGTCACTGTCAGCCTGTTCTCTATTTCAGTGTCTTTGGTTATATTTTGCTTGCTTGTTTGCTTTGTTGTTTAGCTTCCTGTTAGAGGTGAGATCATATGGTATTTGTCCTTCAACACCTGGCTTATTTCACTCAGCATAATGCTTTCCAGTTCCATCCATGTTGTTGCAAAAGGTAGGAGCTCCTTCTTTCTTTCTGCAGCATAAAATTCCATTGTGTATATGTACCATAGTTTTTTGATCCATTCATTTACTGACGGGCACCTAGGTTGCTTCCAACTCTTGGCTATTGTAAATTGTGCTGCTATGAACATTGGGGTGCATAGGTTCTTTGGGATTGGTGTTTTAGGGTTCTTAGGATACAATCCCAGCAGTGGAATTGCTGGGTCAAAAGGCAAGTCCAATTTTAGTTTTCGGAGAAAATTCCATACTGTTTTCCGTAATGGTTGTACCAGTCTGCAATCCCACCAACAGTGGACCAGAGTCCCCTTTTCCCCACACCCTCTCCAACATTTGTTGTTTATTGCTTTGTTTATGAAAGGAAGAAGTAAAACTCATTATTTGCAGATAACATGATACTATAGAAACCCCTAAAGATTCCATACACACAAAAGAACTATTAAAACTGATAAATACATTCAATAAAGTAGCAGACTACAAAATTAATACTCAGACTTTATTTGTATTTTATACACCAATAACAACCTATTGGCAAGAGAAATTAAGAAAACAGTTCCATTTAAATTGCATCATTAAAACCACATTGAGATACCACCTCATACCAGTCAGAATGGCCATCATAAATCAACAAACAAGTGCTGATGAGCTTGTGGAGAAAAGGGGACCTTAGTACACTGTTGGTGGGAATGCAGACTGGCACAGCAACTGTGGAAAACTATGAAATTTCCTTAAAAAATTGAAAATGGAATTGCCTTTTGACCCAGCAATTCCACTGCTAGGATTATACCCTAAGAACCCTGAAACACCAATTCAAAAGAACCTACGCACCCCAATGTTCATAGTAGCATGATTTACAATAGCCAAGTGCCAGAAGCAGCCAAAGTGCCCATCAGTAAATGAGTTGATCAAAAAACTAATGAGTTGATCAAAAAACTTGTACATTTACACAATGAAATACTATGCAGCAGAAGGAGCTCCTACCCTTTGTGACAGCATGGATGGAACTGGAGAGCATTATGTTTACTGAAATAAACCAGGTGGTGAAAGACAAATACTGTATGACCTCACCTATAAGGTGAACATAATCAGCAAAACAAATAAGCAAGCAAAATGTAACCAGACATTGAAATAAAGAACAAAGTGACGATAACCAGAGGGGTGGGTGGAAGGGGATAATGGGAAAGAAGAGGAAAGGTCATCAAGGAACATGTATAAAAGACCCATGGACAAAGCAAAGGGGGTGTGGTTGAGGGTGGGGTTGTGAGGGACATTGGGGGGGGATGGGGACAACTGTACTTGAACAACAATAAAAATTAAAATGATAATTTTTTGTTACCTAAAAAGAAATTGCATCAAAAAATAAAATACCTAGGAATAAATTTAACCAAGGAGGTAAAACACCTCTACTCAGAAAACTGTAAGACATTGAAGAAAGAAACTGAAGAAGACACAAATAAATACAATTTATTGTACATGGACATTACACAATGCTCATGGAGAGGAAGAAGTAACATCATTAAAATTCAATACCACCCAAAGAAATCTATGGATACAATGCAATACCTATCAAAATACCAATGGTATTTTTCACAGAACTAGAACAAATAATTCTAAGATTTACATGAAACACAAAAGACCCCAAATTTCTCAAAAAATGTTGAGAAAGAGAGACAAAGTAAAAGCACTATGCCACCTGATATTAAACTATCTTACAAGTCTATAGTAATCAAAACAACATACTACTGGCATAAAAACAGACATATAAATCAATGGAACAGAACAGCGAGTCTGGAAACAAACCCTATATGGTCAATTAATCTATGGCAAAGGAGACAAGGATACTAAAGACAGTATCTTCAATCAACTGTGTTGGGAAAACTGGACAGACACATGTAAAAGAATGAACTGGATCGATTTCTTATACCATATACAAGAATAAATGCAAATGGTTTAAGCCTTAAATGTAAGACTCAAAACCATAAAACTCCCAAAAGAAAACATAAGCAGTAAACTGAAATTTCTCTCAACAATTTTTTTCTGACGTATGTCCTTAGGCAAATGAAACAAAAAATAAATAAATAGGACTACACCAACTAAAACTTTTGCATACCAAAGGAAACCATCAACAAAACAAAAAGACAACCTACTGAACGAAAGAAGATATTCACCAATTACACATCCAACAAGGGATTAATATCCAAATTTTATAAAGAATTTATATATCCCAACACTAGAGACACAATCCAATTTTAAAATGGGCAGAGTACCTGAATAAACACTTCTCTGATAAGGACATACACATAGGCAATAGGCAGAGGAAAACATACTCAATGTCACCAACCATCAGAGAAATGCAAATTAAAACCACAATGAGATACCATCTCATAGGCTATGATCAGTATTTCAACAAACAACAAATGTTGGCAAAAATGTGAAGAAAATGGGACTGTAGTGAAAACTCTTGGTAGAATTGTAAATTGGTATAGCCACTATGGAAAACAGTATAGAGGGCCCTCAAAAAATGAAAAATAGAACTACTAGTTGACCACCAATTCCACTTCAGAGTATTTACTGGGAGAACTCCTAAACACTACTTTCAAAAGATACATGCACCCTTATGTTTATTGCAATGTTATTTACAATGGCCAAGATGTGAAAGCAACCTAAGTATCCACCAATAAACAAATGGGTAAAGAAGAAATGGTATATATATTTGTATATGTATTACTAAGCCATAAAGCAGAATGAAATTTTGCCATTTGCAACACCATGGATGGACCTAGAGGGTATTATGCTAAGTGAAATAAGTCAAACAGAGACAAACAAATACTGTATGAGTTCACTGAAATCTTGAATTTAATAACAAACACGAACAAGACAGAAACAAATGGTTAGATACAGAGAACAAGCTAATGGTCACCAAAGGGAAGTGGTGTTGGGGGGATGGGCAAAAAGGTAAAAGAGATTTTGCAGTTATAAAGATAGTCATGGAATGTAAAGTAAAGCATAGGGAATATAGTCAATAATATTATAATAGTTTTGTGTGATGTCAAAGACATATTAGACTTATTGGGGTGATCTCTTTGTAAGTTATACAAATGTCTAATCACTGTGCTATACACCTGAAACTCATATATTATATGTCAAGTATAATTGAAAAACATTTAAAAAATCTATGCTGTGCTTTACCTCAGGCTGCGTATTGGGCAGCAAAACCCTTCTCTGTAGACCAGGAGGTCTAGAGCCTGTGGGCTCCCTGTGTGCCACTATGGGCCCAAGGCTCTTTAGATGGACTGTGATGGCCATGAGGGCTTTCGTGTTGCCTTTACTCATTCTTGCTTTGCAAGCCCAGGAGTGCAGAGCCAGGAATCATAGAAACACAAAGTGAAATTTCTGGGAGGGATTTTAGGGCTCATGCAGCCCAATGCCTTCACTTTACAGGTAAAGAAGATGAAGTCCAGGCAAGAGAAGAGGTGTGCTCAACAGGCCGACAAAAGAGCAGTTAGACTAGAACTTAACTGGCTTGACTTCTAGTCCTGCGGTTTTTATAAAATGAGGAGGACTGTGAGTCAATTTCTTTTAGGAGAACAGAAAGTCATTATTTTCCCTGTGCATTCCTCTCCTGTGTTCTTCTATCAGGTCTGTCTGTCTGCATGTCCATCAGTCCATCAAATAGACACAGACATATTCCATAAACAGCCAAAGGCATCATGGAAAGAGCCAGTATAAGTGATGTGTATTCAGAAAGGCCCAACCTGAGTTTGCACCTGAAAAATGGACACCCCGTAGCCCATTCCCACAATTCCAAGCTGGCTCTGCACACAAGCGGAGTCTCCAGTTTCTGATAAGTGGATGCAGACATACGCTAACCTGGTCACTAATTCATCCATTTGAAGCCATCGCACTGCTTCACAGATGCAGGAGCCATACTTCTCAGGAGGGCAGGAAGGAGAAAGGGAGGAGAGGAAGAAGAAAAAGCAAGGAGGAAATGGCAGGAGTAAAGGAGGAGGATGTCAATGANAAAAATCTATGCTGTGCTTTACCTCAGGCTGCGTATTGGGCAGCAAAACCCTTCTCTGTAGACCAGGAGGTCTAGAGCCTGTGGGCTCCCTGTGTGCCACTATGGGCCCAAGGCTCTTTAGATGGACTGTGATGGCCATGAGGGCTTTCGTGTTGCCTTTACTCATTCTTGCTTTGCAAGCCCAGGAGTGCAGAGCCAGGAATCATAGAAACACAAAGTGAAATTTCTGGGAGGGATTTTAGGGCTCATTCAGTCCAATGCCTTCACTTTACAGGTAAAGAAGATGAAGTCCAGCCAAGAGAAGAGGTGTGCTCAACATAGGCTGACAAAAGAGCAGTTAGACTAGAACTTGACTGGCTTGACTTCTAGTCCTGTGGTTTTTATAAAATGAGGAGGACTGTGAGTCAATTTCTTTTAGGAGAACAGAAAGTCATTATTTTCCCTGTGCATTCCTCTCCTGTGTTCTTCTATCAGGTCTGTCTGTCTGCATGTCCATCAGTCCATCAAATAGACACAGACATATTCCATAAACAGCCAAAGGCATCATGGAAAGAGCCAGTATAAGTGATGTGTATTCAGAAAGGCCCAACCTGAGTTTGCACCTGAAAAATGGACACCCCGTAGCCCATTCCCACAATTCCAAGCTGGCTCTGCACACAAGCGGAGTCTCCAGTTTCTGATAAGTGGATGCAGACATACGCTAACCTGGTCAGTAATTCATCCATTTGAAGCCACTGCACTGCTTCACAGATGCAGGAGCTATACTTCTCAGAAGGGCAGGAAGGAGAAAGGGAGGAGAGAAAGAAGAAAAAGCAAGGAGGAAATGGCAGGAGTAAAGAAGGAGGATGTCAATGAGCTCTACTCTATCAGAGTACAAAGGACCCAGTCCAGCCCACTAGACAGAATTTCTCAGCACTAACATCCAGGTGCCTCTTGTACATTCCAAGTCCCGGCCATAAGGAGTTTTGCTTTCTCATTTTTCCACCCAAAATAAATCTCAAAGCCCTCACTTCCTCATCGTTTCATTTCCAGCTTGAATCTCAGAAGCAGCATCTTCCACACCTATCCATGTGTCATGTCTGGCCCAATCCCCTGAAGCCTTCAATGTCACAAGAAGTTCTGAAATTTGCTCAGCTGCAAAGATATTTTACCACCCTCTTTGCAGCTCCCACATTCTTGGATTTCCTAAACCACTGTAGCATCAACCAATCAGGAGCTGCTCTGAGGTCCAGACGGCTGTTGTGAGGTGGTGTTAGAGATCCCAAGGCCTGGCTGAGAGGAACCTGGCAGTGAGCGGCCAGTCTTTACCATAAGTCTCACCTGTTAGGTACATGTCACACCAGCCTTCCCTGATTTCAGAGCCAGTCTGTCTTTCCAGCATTATTAAGGAGCAAATACATTATTTGAGATGGGCTGTAAGTTTACATGTATAAATTTATTTCCATGCTTGTTATTTTTTAGCTTCTCAGCTGCCAACGTCTACCCAACATGGTGCTCTCAGCCATGACTTTCTAAACTTCACAATTCTCCATGCCCTGAAGTCACAGGATCCCAGGCCTTATGCTTTATCTGCCCAGCTGGGTCTCTCTTCAACTTTATGTTTCACCAGACCACAGCTTTCCTTCATGTATATCTTACCTTTTCCCAGACCCCCATCCCCTACCATTAAATTTATCAAGCATCTACTGAGCACCCACAGAGGTCAGACACTGGGGAAGCACTTCTGGGTTTGCAAAGAAATATAAGACATAGCTTCTATCCTCAGAGAACTTCCAATCGTATTCCTTCTTATAAGACAAACAAAAATGTGTCGTGGTATTCTAAAATGGAGATAGGTCAGATGAGAGGGAGAATCATACTGGTTTGAGTGGAGGTAGGTGATATTTGAGGTGGGTCTCATAGGGTGTGTATGATTTTAACAGACGGAGTTGGTAAGAAAGTACCTATGGTAGCAGGAAGTTCAAGAGCAATGGAAATAAGCTAGGAGCAGGCGTATATATGTGATTTCTTACACCTGCTCCATCAGGTAAGGTTCTGTAGGCTTCAGGACAGAAAAATCAATAAAAAGCTGTTTAATAATAAGGATGTTATTTTCCAGATCAAGAAAATGGTCCCAAGGTTGGTATCAGGGCTCAGTGTCAGCTTCTCTGCAGTTTTCTTGGCTTCCCATCTCATAAGATGGCTCAGGAACTGTAAGCATCTCATCTTCACATGAAGCTCAAAGGGAAAAAAAGGACATATCTCAAGTGATTCTTTTTACAGGCGAGGGGTATGTCCCCAGAAAGCCCAGCAGATTTCTCTTCATCAGCCGGGACAGGATCACAGGCAATGGGGACTGGAACTGACTTAAGCAAATCATTGACCTCCAAGACCTGAGGAAGATACTAGCCAAAGTGGGCATTTGAGTAACAAAGAGCAGGGAATTTCTGCCCTTATGTTTGTAAGCCTCACATCTTTGTAAGCCTTTGCACAGATAATTCTTTCTGCCTGGGGCGCCATAGTGACACTTTGACCTGCCCACTAGAAGCTCCCAAAGTGCTGTCCATTCCCCAAACCAACTGAGTTATAGCAGTCATTTTATTGTTTGCCAGCTCCACTGGTTTCTGAGCGTGTTAAGGGCAGGGACCATTTTTACTCACTTTGTATGCCTAGCTAGATGCCTAGCTTACATTGGATGTCCAGTATATGTCTATTGAACTGGATAAATGTTTGCAGCATAAATGAATGAGTAGGAGAAATGACGCTAGGTGATGTAGGTGCAGGGTGGTACCATCTGAGGCCGATTGTGTGGTTTATAGGTAGTTTTGCACCTATTCTCCCCTTGCATCTATGTGTACCCATTGACCAAAGTCCACAGGAGATGACGGGGTAGCTGGTACTGGGCAGCTTAGCACCGCCTTCAATAAGCTTGTGTAACAGAGACAGGTAAGCAATTTCCAGGCTGTAACTTGATTAGAATGTGAGTAAGTGAAGCCAGGAAGGGGGAGCTGAGGGAAGATGTTCTCCCTGTAGAAACTGATGAAATATTCTTGGCTATTTAGTAGAATCTCAGAGGTACAATCCTCAGCCTCACCTTGATAATTCAGAGTTTTTGATTCCAGGTGAAAATTCATAATGAATTGATCATAGCTACAGAGCTGCTGAGGTTGAATATCTTTGCACTGAGTTAAGCTTCTTTCTCTTGATAAGCCCTCAGCAAGAATGTACAGCCAATAAAGCCACTTGAAGATTTTATTACATTCCCATCTGCACTAGACAGACTGCAGGCAGTGCAGTGAGGCTGTAACTATTACACACCCCCAAACAGAACACAATCAGGGGGGATCCCTGGGTTGGGAGAGAGGGAGCATCAGTATCTCACACGTAACTGTGCGGTGTGCCCTCCTTGACCCCATGTTCAGTGACAATTCTCTTGGTTACTAATTCTGATGGAAGCGAACACATAGGTAGGCCACGTGAACAGGTTCCCTTCTTTCCTCTGCTGTGTCAATCATCTTCAGTATCCAGGCAACTGAGGAGTGTCATATGACATGAGAGGGGGAAATGAGGTTGTATCTGCAGAATTAGCACTGTGTTGTGGTCAAGAACCCATCCTCTCTAGCCAGAAAGTACTGAGTTCAAATCCTGACTCTGCCACTTATGAACTCAGAGTATTGGTCAAGTTATTTCCTGCATCTCTCTGAGTCTGCACTTGTTTCTTTGTAATATGAAGCTAATATTAACACTTTCCTCATAGGGCCAATAGCCATCATGCATTCAGAATCAAGTGGAAGGAGCCTGTTACAGAGTTCACATTCAATAAATATTATCTTTTACTTTTTATTATTTTCATTTTAAAAAGGTGGGCTCCTTTGGAAACAAGTGGAGGTAAAACAAAAGACTTCTTGGGAAAAAAAGTGATTTTATTCCACCCAGAACTATGAAATCAGTCCCCCAGAAATTTCCTCCCTGGAAGAGGGACAAAAGCAATCACCAGAGAGTGCGTCTGACTTGTTTTGAAAATAATTGAATGATTGGTTTGGAGGGAGCCCTAATCTCCATGAAATTGAGCTACATTTAAACGTCTCAACATGGGACAGCCATCAGTGGTGTCTCAGTATCACCCTGGCAGTGGATCTGCTTCGTTTATTGATAACAAAAAGAGAAAAGAAAAAAGTTTCTATTATCTCCAAGCTGAACGTCTGGGGGGGCCAACATAGCTTCCGAGGAAGATGGCATGGGCACCCTCTTCCCCGCCTCGCGCATCCTCAGCTGAATCCAGGACTGCATGCAACTCCATCATTCCCCGAAGCCCCTGGGGTGAGGAGCAGCATGAGGGAGGAAGACTCTCCTAGTTCAGAGGGAGGGCTAGAGAATCTCCCCAAAGCTTCATTCCCTGGAATTACAGGGGTCTCCGTGAGCCCGGCTATAGGAGAGCTGGCACTCCAGGCAAAGGGGCAGGGTGGCGGCAGCCCCTCAGAAGTCCAGAGCCCACCCAAGTGGGCTTAAAAAGTATGCACGTGACCTTTCCATGAGGCACACCAGCACCTTGGACAAGCCTGATCCCTCGTTACACTGCCCTGACAGCGTGACCTGCTAGAACCTGCACAAACTACGAGCTCCCTGGAAGCAGGGGCAGGTGGTATCTGCTGTAGCACCCACTGACCCAGCGCGGTACCTGGCTCATAGTAAGTTCTCAATACATCCTGAGCTAACTGAATAGAACTGCAGGGGAAGGGGTTTATTTCCTCTAAATCTTTTTGAGATATACACATTACCATTATAATGACACCTCTCATTATACACCAGCTTTTGAAAAGGGTAACTATGAACACGGCAGTGAACCACCAGGTCTCCCAAACGGCAGGGGTGCTTCCGGGTCGGCGGGAGAACACTCAGACCCGCGCGCTCGCGGGCGGGGCCTCGGCCGCCAGCGGGATCCGACAGGTCAAACCCGCCGCATTCCATCCAGACCTAACGTGACGCCGACGTTTGGCCCCGCCCGATCCCGGACGTCACGGCTCAGGCCACGCCCATCAGCGGTGCGTCACTGGACGCCTTTGGAGTCTGGTGGGGGTGGTTGCGTGTGGTGTCCGCGTTCAAAAAGGTAAGTGTTGAGTGTCTCTCAGGTTTCCAAGTTGATCTTTTGGAAAATGAGGGCGTCTCACACGCCGCTCAGGGCTCCTCCCCCCCGTCCCGCGAGCCCCTTTTTTTCTGGGTGCGTCTCTGGGATCCTTTTTGTGGCCCTAGTGCTCCTGCTACCCAAAACCTCCGCTAGGGGATGAGAGAGGATGTGAGCTCTGTAGGCAACCTGGAGCGTGTTGGGGAGAGGGCCGGCCGAAGCTGAGGGTGGGGAGAGGGGAATTTGTTTGGTGGGTCCGACAAGAGGCGAGGGACTTGGTCGACCCTGGAGGTGCAGAGCTGGGGCGAAGGCGTGGCTAGAGCTCCTCAGGGTTGTGCTGTGCCCGGATCCAAGGGGAGTGGGGCCCTGAAGTGCCAGGGGTGAAGGTTGCTTGGTGGTCGTCACAGAGCCTTGCGGGGCGCCGGGCGGGGGCCGGTGTTTGCCAGGGACCAAGAAATAGAAATAGCTTGCATATTTCGACTGAGCTAAGCGGGATGGGAAGCGCAGACCCGGTGCTCAAGGTGTGCCCAGGTGCCTAGGTATGTTGCTAGAGCCGGTGCTGTGCCGATGGGGAGGTTATGCTCGGTCTTCCCGGGACGGCTTGATGTCGTCCTTGGGACGACGGCTTAGGCCCTTCTGGGTTGGCCTGGGGGGAGCTCAGGGGTACAGGGTGGGCGGCAAGGAAGCTCACTGCTTGCTCTGCCTGGGGGCTGGGGAGCACATGTTTTTCAAGGAACCCTCGAGAGCTAGGTCTAGATCCTAGGTCTGGGATTTAGAGGATTTTATTTTTTTTAAGATTTTATTTATTTATCTTTAAAGGAGAAGGGAAGGAGAGAAGGAGAGAAGTATCAATGTATGGTTGCCTCTTGTGAGTTCCCTGCCGGCCTGCAATCCAGGCTGTGCCCTGACTGGGAACGGAACCGGGATCCTGTGGTTCGCAGGCTCGCGCTCAATCCACTGAGCCTCGCCAGCCAGGGCCGGACTTAGAGGATTTTAGAAGGGTGTGCAGTGCTTTTTGTACATAAAGTAACAGACTCTTTGTGGCTCAAAAATTGTATTATTGGTTTGAGGCTGTTGCTTTAAAAACAAACGTGGAGTCATCTTCCTATTCCCATCCAGTATAGACATTATCATATTTTATCTCCAAATGTCTTTTGGGCAATGTTTTTTCCCCCTTTTTTCATTAGATCGGGTTCTATTTGAGGTAAGGTCTGGAACAACCTAAAAACTATTGTGTAACCAGACCTAGTCAGAAAAGAGTATCCTAAGAGATGATTGATAAGTAACTGNCTTTAAAGGAGAAGGGAAGGAGAGAAGGAGAGAAGTATCAATGTATGGTTGCCTCTTGTGAGTTCCCTGCCGGCCTGCAATCCAGGCTGTGCCCTGACTGGGAACGGAACCGGGATCCTGTGGTTCGCAGGCTCGCGCTCAATCCACTGAGCCTCGCCAGCCAGGGCCGGACTTAGAGGATTTTAGAAGGGTGTGCAGTGCTTTTTGTACATAAAGTAACAGACTCTTTGTGGCTCAAAAATTGTATTATTGGTTTGAGGCTGTTGCTTTAAAAACAAACGTGGAGTCATCTTCCTATTCCCATCCAATATAGACATTATCATATTTTATCTCCAAATGCCTTTTGGGCAATGTTTTTTTCCCCTTTTTTCATTAGATCGGATTCTATTTGAGGTAAGGTCTGGAACAACCTAAAAACTACTGTGTAACTAGACCTAATCAGAAAAGAGTATCCTAAGAAATGATTGGTAAGTAACTGTAATATCATTTTTCTCTAGAGCTCATAAACAAAAGCTCACACACGTACTAGTACGTGTGTGTGTGCTAAAAATCATGTGTATTGTATAAAATGTACACAATGAAAGGGCAATTATTTTTAATACTTGGGTATGTTTCCTTCTGTCTTTATGTTCACTTGTGTGTCTATGCCCCAATTATTTGAGGATCCTATTATATACAGTTTGCATGCTGCGTTCTTTCCTTAGCAGAATTCATTCAATAAATATTTGCCTTTTATGTGCCAGGTTCTGTGCTGGTTCAGGGGCCACACTGGTGAGCAATAACAAACCATTCCTACTTTCGTGATCCTTATTTCACTATTTTTTCTGAACTCATGCACACACACACAAACACATACTGGAATATAAGCAGGGACTGTGTTTTGCCCACTGTTAGATCTAGGCACACAATAGGCAATTAGTCAACATTTGCTGAAATTTATTGGGACTGTCAGACAGTAACCAAACCATAAGAGAAGCGGGGAAGGAGCATGATTCTCTGACAGCGTTTAACAAATGACATGTCAAGGGGAGACCTTTGTGCTCATGAGACAGGCCCAACTCTGCTGCTTCGGGGCTTCTGCACTTGCTGCCCCTCCGTGTGGGAACATTCTCCTGCCGCCTCTTTCATAATTGGCTGCTTCTTATCTTTCAGACTCATTTTCGATCTTACCCCCTGGGGGACTGTCTTTGAGGGAACTGTCTCTAGACGACACACACACACTCCAGTTCCAATCATCCCTTACTTGGAGTTGCTCTTCCAAAACTGTCTTTCCTCTCTCCACTGGAATACAGAGATCTTGTCTGTCTTGTCACATTTGTGGTTGCAAATGTCCAATTATTTTGCCTCAGTATCAACATATTTGTATAACTATTCAGTGTCAGAAAATGAAGTATAATGTTTAGCCGGGGGTCAGAGCCCAGGAACAAATCTCTCTTGCCTCCAAGGGAAAGGTTCTTTCAAGAGCCATGCTTAGGATGGCCTTTCAGTGGTGCCTGACAAGCTAAGACAGAGACAGCTGAGGGTTGGAGAGGCTCTCTGTCTTCTCCCGTTTTTGTAGAGCCTGCAGGGCTCATGTTGCTCCAGTCTTCTTGTTACTGACCATCAAAAAATGTGTTTGTATGAGGGAGGGAAGGGAACAGTGGTGGTAGGAAAACTAGAGGAAATTTGTAAAGAATAAAGTTTAGTATCAGCTTAACACTAGAGTTGAAGAACCCTATGAATGCAATTTGGAATACAGAAAGGTAAAATGTAGGGTGCAACATGGAAAGTAACAAAACTAGAAATGAACGGGATGACAACAAGGTTAAGTTTCAGGCTGAAAGTTACAATCAGAATAAAATAAAACTCAGACAAAGTAAAAATGAGAAATCACTTTCCTGGGCAGGGAAAACGTGGATAAAATAAACATTTGTCTCGTGAAGCAGCTCAGAAGGTGGATTTGTAAGCAGACAGTGTTGTGCGTGTGAGGCTTGCACCTCAGAGTTAGTTGTCAAATGCTAGGAACTTGTGGGAGGGAACACTTGTATTTCCAGGAGCAATCTTACTCTTCCAGAAGGGGTCTTCTTTTTGGACAAAACCTGTAGTATACTGTTACATGTGTTCTCTAAAACTATTTTGTTTTTTTCTTTCTTTCTAATTAAAAAAACTAAGATCAATAAGCGCTTAACACAATAGTTTCTTAGTTTCCTTAGTTTGCACATTACAATGTAAAGACACCAGCCCTTTGCCTGTCAATTGGTAGGTTACCAGGATACTGGCAGATAGGCAACAAAACAAATTACATATCCAAATTCTTCTCCAGTGCATAGAGTTTTAAATGATTATTTTCAATACTGTATTCATTACAACATCTTCACCATTCTTTTTTATTTGACAGCACTGGTACATTGAGTATCATATTTTTTTGAATAGTTACTATGGGGGACATTCTGTGCTAGGTCTTATGGCCACATGGATGAGTGGAGTCAGCCATGTTAACTAATAAACTCAAAAACATCTGCTAGTGACCCGAGAGATCCATGTAGAAGACTGAGTCCGGGAATAGGGGACTGGTCACTGCCTCCTCGGGGGAAGGAGAAAATGCTTTCTCGAGGAGATGTTGAGTGGATTAAGTCCACAAGATGAGAGCTGAGCATCGGGGAAGGGTATGCAGAGCACAGGGAGCAGTGGGAGCAAAAACCGAGGGATTTGATAGGGCTCAGGGCATTCATGGACTCTCGAGCTGTCCACTGTGGCAGCATAGAGCAAAGTAGGCAAGAGAAAGGCGTAGAATTAGATCAAAGAGTGACTAATTGTAACAAGGAACAGGGTAGTTAGGAGTGAATCATTATCACCATAAAATTTAGACTGCAATGTCATTACCTGTCCATTTAGGGCACCTTGAGCACTTCTGTTGGACTTAGCACAATGCGAATCTAAAGTAGTGTTGCTTTAATTTCTCCAGGCTTAGTAGAAGACCCCTTCTTGAGGACTAAATTGCAAACAGGGCGTGTTGGTGTAAGCAAGCAAGTGTTCCACACAGGAAGCAGTGTTTGAAGTAGAACCAGGCTGCCTGGCTTGGCTCCTGGATCAGGTACCTACTAGGAATGTATTCTTGAGGAAGTTACTTCACCTGCCTATGCTTCAGTTTGCTCACATTGAAGAGGGAGAAAGAGTACTCAATTCATGGTGTAGTTACGAAGATTGAGTTAGTTAAAAAGCACTTGAAATAATGGTTGACCCAGGTAGTGCTCTATGTTTGCTATTTCTAAAATTATTCCTATCACTATTGTTATAAGAATCAAGTACTAGAATCTTTCATAACCAACCACTGCCATACTTTAGGAAAAAATATAACCTTACAGTTTTTGGAATTCAGCTTTGGTAATATTTAAAAGCCATTTCTAATAATAACAATAATGAGAAATGAGTACATAATAAACTAAGCATAAATATTTTGACATGAAAGAAATTTGATAAAGGGAAATATCTATAAATAAATTAATAAAAAATGAACACAGGCATAACAATAACAAGGAAAAATTACGATTTGGAGATATCTCCAAGACAAGCTGGCTGAACAGTAAAGAATCAAATGTTTATCCGAGAGTGTTTAGAACTGATAACTGTTCATTCACCTCTGATGATAGGTACAGCAATGAATGAGACGAGGTCCTCAAGGGGGTGACAGTCTCATAGAGAGCATAAAAAATAAACAATTACTAGAGTAAAAGTGTATAAGAGGAAAATGGGGGAGCATGAGGACACAACTCAATATTTAAGTGAGAGATGTCAAGAGCCTCAAGGAAGGAGTCAAATTTAAGATGGAGCTGAAGGGTGAGTGGGTGGGAAGAATGGCAGGGTCAAAAAGGAAAATGATGCATGCAGGCCTAGCATATGAACACAATTATAAAAATTTAATGGCCACTACAAGGAAATGAATATGGTTTGACAATAGTGTGCAAGAGAAAGCAGGATTCAGATAGTGACAGATTGTAGTGTAAAAGTCTTTAGCCATGTTGAGGAGCCTTCGATATCTTAAGGCTCCTCAAGGAGCCTTGTCTTGAGGGCATTGGGTATCCATTGAAAAGTATCTGGCTTGGGAGGTCCTTGGTTACTGTGTCAGCAACATTACTCTGGTAGCATGATGAAAAATGGATTGAATGGATAGCACCAAGGTAGGCGAGGAGACCCATCTAGAAACTGGTCACAATCCAGATGAATGACAGTGGCTGTAGAAAAGGATGAACGGCATTCAATTGCAGAAACAGTGTAACTTGTTTGCTGGGTATGTGTGAATGTGAAGAATCAAAAGGGTGAATTCATTATGTTACTTAAGAAAGCATGACACTTCCTGAGTGGAGTTGTGTGGAGTGGCACTGCATATGTAGACCTAGCACCCCACGTAGAGAGGTCTAGGATGGAGAGGGATTTGGGAGGCAGCTCTTCTCAGGGGTAACAAGGCTGTGGGAGTGTATCTACCCACCCAGGGGGTACGCAGAATGAAATAACAAGAGTTCCCAGAAAGACTATTAGGAGCATCCCATTATCCGATCAGGCAGAGAAGGAAAACTAGCCAGAGGACAAGCCACAAACCACGGTGGTTGTGCTGACCCAGAAACCAAAGAGACTTTGAGACAGAAAGGAGCAAAGACAGAATGATCACTAGCCCCAGCTGTTATAGATGGAGTCACTGGAATTACTGAGAAAGAAAATGTTAGGATTCAATAAAAAATAGTTTTAAAGATGTTAGGATTCATTGAAAAACAAGAAGGCCACTTAATGACTTTCAAAGTCATTTCAGTGATTTTGTAAACCTAGAAATGAGGACGTGAGAAATAAAATGGACTGGTGTAGATGCCAGAGTCTGTATTTTGAGAAGCAGAGAAAGTCTTTAAAAGGTTGTATAGACAGTGAGTGAAGGAGCAGGATGGTCAGGTTTCACTGGGCTCCAGTTTGGTCAGAGACCATGATTTTCTGAAGGCACCATCTGGGTGGAGCTGTGTGTGTCCTCATGTGAGAAAGTGGTTTTAATTTTTGCAAACAGGTAGAAAGTACTTACCCAGTGTTGGCAGATGCAGACAAGATGAACAGTTCTTTTGGCCAGAAAACTATATCGTTTTCCTAAAACTCACCTTGAACATTGGAAAATTTTCTAGATGCAGCCCATCATATTACATAATGTCACCTACTGTTGAAATATAGTATTACAGCCAAGTAATAATTGTACTTAAACTACCTAGAAAAAAACTAAATCAAGATGCTGTATTTGTGCATCTGGGAATGTTTAGTTTGAACATCGTTGTTAGAAACAAATTCAATGTTCTGAGCAAGGCAAGAAATTTGATTATTAAAATGTGTGATATTAGACTCAATTATCACAATATATAAACCAAGTAATCAACTGGTAGCTAACCGTATTTTAAATTCTGCACATTATTGTAAGCATGCCTTTCATAATGCAAGTTCGTGGGAAGAAATACTTTGAATTAGTTGAATAGATTAAAGCAGCCAATTGACTTTTCCTTTTCTTTTCCCATGCAGAGACTATATATGAGAGTCATATTGGGCTTCCTCTCTTCTTAACCTGCTTTCCATACAAAGCAGATAACGTAGTTACGAAGACTGAGTGCATAAAACAAAGAATACTTATACAATTAAATCACAGGCATGTTGTTATGTGATTCCTTTCTTGGTGGTTCTGGGAAATCCTGAAATGATATTATGTATTCTGAGTGGAATTATATAGCATTTCTAGCCCATGTGTTTTTTCCTATTTTAAGAATGTCTGCCTCACTATACTCAATCAATGTAAGTTATTAGTAAAACTCACCTCTGTACTAATCCTCTTTCTTAAAATGCTGTTTGCCTTTTGTATTTGTTTTGTTTCAGGCAGTTGTATTCAGACACCAAGGTCAGCATAGTGGAAATGTTGAAACATTTTGCCAGTAGGTCAGTTATAGTCTGTGATAGAAATGAAATGGCGAACTGTGTATATAGACAGGATTTTAGAATTTAGAAGATATGAAATAAGAGTAAAATTTCCATTGTTTAGAGTTCTCCTCACTAGTCTCTCAATCCAAAGAGCAAGACTCAAGGAGTAAGAGAGGAAAGGTTTCTCAGGATTCAAAACAGACCTTTCTCCTATCTCCTTAGGTCCTTAACCTTGTAGGAGAGGCCTCTGCATTCTTTTAGCCTTTTATGGCTTAATGCATCTCCAGCACATTATTTTACGTAGTTGTTCTAACACATTTGTTAGGTTTTCCAGCCCACAAATAATTTAAAGGAAAGAAAAATTGCTGAGGTAGAAATCATAACAGGCAAAAAATCCCACTTAAAAAAACTCCAAAGTAAAAAGTTTTATAGCAAAGCAATATAGAAATTTTACCATAAGGAATTGTTGGACGCACAGCCCAAACAGCTAACTCAGAGCACTTCTGAGAGAATATATGATCCATTGATCAATGAAGAGAGATTAAATTGTATTTCAAATAATGTCCAAGAAAGCAGTCTTTCTTCATCAAAGAAATGTTGAAGTAGTAAATGTTGATATCTAAATATCTATTCACATATAAAATGCTCAGTTCACTGATATGAACCATATGACATGAAGTCTTATATTTTGAAATAGTTTAGTCTGTATTTATTTTGATCTATGAAATGTACAATGCTTATTTAATAATCACATCATAACATAGCATTTCTTGAGCACCCACTGGGTACAGAGAATACATATGCTTCTCTGTCCTTTGAAAACTTGCCTTCAGAGAGGAGACTGAGCCTGAAACGACAAGTCGTCATCCATTTGTATTTCAAATTATGGAAGAGTAATCTGACCCAGGACTATATACTATGGAAGTCTTTTTAGGGTAGAGGTAAGTGTGGAATGAACTCAGAAAAAAAGGAGGAAAAGATGCATAACTATATATATTTTTGACACCCCAGCCTTGATATTTGTCATTTCAATTTACTGTGGAGTGAATATTTACCTTACTCCCCAACAAAGCAAAAGCTAATAGAACGTTATTTAAAGTAAGCACAGCATATCCTCAACTTGTGTAAAGCATGAAGCAAGCATTTAAAAACTTGCCAAGGACCTTTCCATTTATTCTACACCATCTAACTGCTGCCAGACTACAGTCCCTGGCTGGTGAAAAGATAAAACACTTCATTTGCCTGTTCTTATTCTCTTATGCCCAGATGTCTGTGGTGATCCACTGAGATTCGAGTCTATGATGCTCAGGAATAATCCTGCACGTCTTTATCATCATGGGGACAGAGTTGAATTTCAATGTCATTTAGGATACAAGTGTATTGTACCTTTTCTCTCTACCACTGCTGTTTGGTAGCCTGATAACGCATGGACACCCCTCCAAGAGGCCTGTACAAGTAAGTACACAAAGCTTTTCTTTTTATTGCTCTGGAGATTTTTACACCTGTGAGAGTGTGTGTTTTCCTGCTGCAATGGTGCTTTTCTTGTTTTTTATGAGCAAAACTGTTATGGTATTTTATAAAAAATACATTTCATGGATTATGCTATTACAGTTGCCTCAATTTTCCCCCTTTGCTCAGTTTCCCACCCCCTGCCCAATACCCCACTTCTCTCTGTCACTCCTCCCCCCCTTAGTTCATGTCCATGGGTCAGGCACATAAGTTCTTTGGCTTTTCCATTTCCTATACTGTTCTAAACACCCCCCTGTGTATTTTGTACCAACCAACTTGTACTTCTTAATCCCTATATTTCCCCCCCATTCTCCTTCTTCCCCCTCCCAACTGATTACCCTCCATGTGATCTCCATTTCTGTGATTCTGGCCCTGTTCTACTTGTTTGCTTAGTTTGTTTTTTAGATTCAGTTCTTGATAGTTGTAAATTTCTTGCCATTTTAGGGTTCAAAGTTTTGATCTTTTTTTCTGTATAGTTCCCTTTAACATTTCATGTAATAATGGCTTGGTGGTAATGAACTCCTTTAGTTTTACCTTCTCTGGAAAGCACTTTATCTGCCCTTCCATTATAAATGATAGCTTGGCTGGATAGAGTAATTTAGGTGGTAGGTCCTTGCTTTTCATCACTTTGAATACTTCTTGCCAGTTCCTTCTGAGAAAGGAAGGAACTTTTCCTTTGAGAAAAATAAGCTTGATACATACTTGACTCATAAGCTTGATACATACTTGACTATGGAACTTTTACATGGAAAGTCAAAACTTTAGTAACAGGTGATGTTTGACATTTTTCAAATGTCCTCAAGTTTTGGCTTAGAGGAAGACGNTCTCCTTCTTCCCCCTCCCAACTGATTACCCTCCATGTGATCTCCATTTCTGTGATTCTGGCCCTGTTCTACTTGTTTGCTTAGTTTGTTTTTTAGATTCAGTTCTTGATAGTTGTAAATTTCTTGCCATTTTAGGGTTCAAAGTTTTGATCTTTTTTTCTGTATAGTTCCCTTTAACACTTCATGTAATAATGGCTTGGAGGTAATGAACTCCTTTAGTTTTACCTTCTCTGGAAAGCACTTTATCTGCCCTTCCATTATAAATGATAGCTTGGCTGGATAGAGTAATTTAGGTGGTAGGTCCTTGCTTTTCATCACTTTGAATACTTCTTGCCAGGTCCTTCTAGTCTGCAAAATTTCCTTTGAGAAATTAGCTGATACTCTTATGGTAGTCTTACTGATTTTCTCATGGGAGTGTGCATGTTAGATAGCAATGTCTTTGAAAATCTGGGAACCTTTTTCTTGGCAGTTGCTTATCAGGGTAAATCTGAAGCTTAAGTTTGGGCTTTAAATAGTTAAATGAATTTAGAAAGCAATATATGATCTTTTTAATGTAATGTTGGATGCAGTTTGCCAATATTTTGTGGAGGATTTTAGAAAACTAAAAATGGATCTGCTTTTTGACCCAGCAATTCCACTGCTAGGATTATATCCTAAGAACTCTGAAGTACCAATCCAAAAGAACTTATGTTCATAGCAGCACAATTTACAATAGCCAAGTGCTTGAAGCAATCTAAGTGCTGATCAGTAAATGAATGGATCAAAAATCTATGGTACATTTACAGAATGGAGTTCTATGCAGCAGAAAGAAAGAAGGAGCTCCTACCCTTTGCAGCAGCATGGATGGAACTGGAAAGCATTATGCTAAGTGAAATAAGCCAGGCGGTGAAAGACAAATACCATATGATCTCACCTTTAACAGGAACCTAAACAACATAACAAACAAGCAAAATATAACCAAAGACACTGAAATTGAGAACAGGCTGACAGTGACCAGAGGGAAGAGGGATAGGAATTTCAGGGGGAGGGGGGAAGGGTTTGAAGGAACTAGTATAAAGGACACATGGACAATAACAGGTTGAGAGGGTGGAGATGAGAGGGAGGTGGGGAGGGCCTGGGGGAGGGCTGGGATGGGGGTAAAAGGCAGAAAACTTGAACAACAATTAAAATTTTAAAAAGAGAACAATGTATAAAATTTAAAAATAAAAGACCAATGTAGAATTTTGACTTTGATTCAAATCTGTTTTAAAATTGTTAAAAAACAATAAATTTGAAAATTTCCTTTTAGAAAAACGATGCCCACAGCTAGGGAAGCCCACAAATGGTGAAGTGGTCTATGAAAACAGAACTCACCCGTTTGGATCACAGGCTCACTATGATGGTAATGAGAGGTAAGTTGCTCCTTAGGGAGATGAGGTAAATGTTACTAGTTCTATTTCTGTTTGGTTCTCTCCTAAGCATTCCCATAATGTTGATTTCATCTTGCTTTCTGTGTGACAAGCTGGACTTGTAGCCAGTCAGCTCTTAGGGTTTTTATGGAGACTGAACAGATAGGTTATGAATAGAAATTTAAATTGAAGAAAAGGGAAATTTTATAGTGTTATGTGTAAGAATATGTCTATCATTAGCATTAAAAATGAAGTAATCATAGTGACATTACTTTAACAACAAAGTGCACCCTATGTTACATGACCAACCCTCAGAGTTGAAGGAGGGCTTACAGAACGAGAGGTAGATTTGCCCACCAAGGATATTATTACATTGCGATAATTCTGTAAAGTGTCAGAAGAAATTTGACCTGGTTATTCTGGACCACAAGACTGCTCAAGACCTTTTAGTTGGGAACCCTTATTTCTCAGACTGCTACAAAGAATGAAGGTCTGAAAAACAATTATCAAGCACTTGATAGTAGCCTTGTTCTATAGGGCTCTTTTAATATTTGAAAATTTGTGAAAATATGAATTTGGAGGCTAAATATAATACACTATAAAAATGCAACTGATTTTTTAATATTGCATTTGTATACTGCTACTCTGCTGTACTCATTTATTAGTTCTAGCAGAATTTGTGTATATATATGTGAGTGTAATCTCTAGGGTATTCTACATTTAAGATTTTATTATCTGCAAATAGTGACAATTTTACTTCTTCCTAACCCACTGGGATGCCTTTTATATCTTTTTTCTTGTCTAATTTCTCTGCTTAGAACTTCCAATACTTTGTTAAGTAGAAGTGGCAAAAGTGAGCATCCTTGTGTTGTTCCTGATCTTAAAAGAAAAGCTTTTAGATTTTAACCATTGAATGTGATGTTTGCTGTGAGTTTTTCATGCATGGCATTTATTATCCTAGGGAGTACTTACCTTTTATCCCTAGATGGTGAGTACTTCTACTATGCAGACGTGTTGAATTCTTTTAAGTCCTTTTTCAGCATCAGTTGAGATGATACTGTTGGGTTTTTTCCCCTTCATTCTGTTGCTATGGCAGATTACCTAGATCAGTTTTCCTATACTGAGTCACCCGTGCATTTCAGGAATAAGTCTTACTTGTGCGTGGTCGATAACCTTTCTGGTTTCTGTGTGCTATTATTTAATGCATATTTTTGCATCAAGGGTGAGAACGGATATTGGTCCGTGGCTTTCTTTTCTTGTCATCTTTTTCTGCCTTTGGTGTCACAGTAATGCTCTTCTCATAGAATAAGTTCTGAGGGCTTCTTTCCTCTTCAGCACTTTGGAGAAGTTTGAGAACACCTGGTACGAGGCGTTCATATTTTTCTTAAAATGTTTGGTAGGATTCACCAGTGAAACCAGTGAGACCTGATGGTCTCTGGCTTTTCTTTCTCGAAAGATGTTTGATTACCGATTAAGTCTTACAAATTAAAAGTCTACTCAGATGTCATCTTTTTTGTGTGTATGATTCAGTCTTGGTCAGTTTTGTGTTTCTGGAATTTTTCTGCTTTTATCCAGGTTTTCCAGTTTGTTGGATCAAGTTGTTCATAGTACTTTAAAATATTTTGTATTTTTGTAGAATCAGTATTAATGCCCCCACTTTCATTTTTTATTTAGTAATTTGAGTCTTTTTTCTTATTCCATCTAGCTAAAGTTTCATCAATTTAGTTGATCTTTCTGACCAAACAACTTTTAGTTTGATTTATTTTTCTCTATTGTTTTTCTTTACAATGTTTTATTTATCTCTGCTCCAAACTTTAGTATTTACTTTCTTTGGGTAACACTGTATTTAATCCTTTTAATTTCCCAAGTCATAAAGTTAGGTTGTTGATTGCAGAGCTCTTGTTGTTTGTTGTGTTTATAACCATGAACCCTTCCCTAACCCTTCCCTTGGAAATGCTTTTGCTGAATCCAAAAAGTTTTAGGACATTATGTTTTCATTTTTATTCATTTCAAAGTATTTTCTAATTTCTATTTGATCTACTGAATGCTTAAAAGTGTAAATGCTCACAATTTTGTGAATTATCCAGTTTTGCATTTGATATTGGTTTCTAACTTTGACGAGAAAGATTCTGAGATGTGTGAAATTAAATTACAAGAAGGCTGGAGGGGTAGGAGAAAGAGGCAAGGAGATATTGGTTAACAGAGACAAGGGCAGAAACAATGAGAAAAGCTGCTCACTTCCCTAAATGTATGTTGAACCACTGAATCACATTGCAGACCTATTTCAGCATA
Organism: Sturnira hondurensis; assembly: GCF_014824575.4. Classification (NCBI taxonomy): domain Eukaryota; kingdom Metazoa; phylum Chordata; class Mammalia; order Chiroptera; family Phyllostomidae; genus Sturnira; species Sturnira hondurensis. Next base: position 209,653 of record NW_028095975.1, read on the forward strand.
GTGTTTAGAGAAGAGCTATTTCAGGAAATAGTCTAACCTAAAGAAGGATAGCTGCCCACCAGTCTCCACTGCATCCTGGGACACATGCACATTCCAAACTGTTGCCCACAAACAATCCAAAAGCAGCAAACACTTCTTTCTTATGGATTCTGTCCCCATCCCAGAATTAGACCAGCTTTACCTTCTCTTGCCCTCCTTACCTATAGCCATTGTCAATTATTTCAAAACAACTTACTAAAACTTACAGAGTACTCACTGTATTTCAGATGCTAATTCACCTACTATTCAGAACAACCCTGTGAGGTATATACCATTATATTATTTTCATAGATGGGGAAACTGAGAAAGAGAAACATTAAGGGTAGATCAAACAACAAGTTAGTCTGGCAGCTGGGATGTGAATCCAGGCAGGTAAGCTCAAGGGCCAGATTTCTCTACTTGGGAGTTTTACTGGGCCGAATGGCGTGAGCAAGTTTAGAGAAGTGAATGCTGATGTGCCTCCTGGAGATAGAAAAGAGGCCAGACTGTCAGGCAATGACAGGTGTATTTAGACATTTTTCTCTAGGCCTATGCATGTTCAAATGCAAAACCTCTTTAAGTTGCCAACTTGCTTAGCAGTTCAACAGATTTTGTTTAAGAAACTTCTGCCTCAAACTACTATAGTGCAGAAGAACAACCACATACAAATTTTATTTATAATCATGTGCTTCTTCTTAACTCATAAAGAAAACATGAAATCTTTCTCTTTTTTGGTTATTTTCTTTCTTTTTGGTAGTAATCTTTCTTTTCTCATTTGGTTATTACTTACTTGGAACAAAAATTGTATACTGTGAAGTTTCTGGAAATAGTGTGGATCGGAGTGACAGTCCCCAACAGTGTGAAAGTAAGTATATTTTCCCTTTAGAGTTTAGAGCCACAGTGCTCAAACTCTGTCCCCTGGGTGCCCCTTTATGCTTTTAAATTAACAAAGACCCCACAGAGCTTATCTTCAGGGGGGTGAGTCAATTGATATCCATTATCTTAGAACAAAAACTGATAAATTTTAACAACAAATATTTATATATTCATTTTTAAGAACTCATAAGCTTGATACATACTTGACTATGGAACTTTTACATGGAAAATCAAAACTTTAGTAACAGGTGATGTTTGACATTTTTCAAATGTCGTCAAGTTTTGGCTTAGAGGAAGACGCCTGGATTCAGTGTGTTGCATTAGCAAACAATTTGCAGGCATTGGAAATTTCACTGTACACTCTTAAGGATGAAAGTGATAAAAGGCAGCAATGTCTGAATCTACCTGTGAACCACTGATTTACACATGGATATATTTATAAACTGGGAAGCCTTTCTCAATGACCACTGAGATTTATTTTTAATCACCAGCATTTTTTCTCATTAAATTGTCGACCTCTCTAATGATGAGAGCAAAACTTGGAATGACCTTGAAGATAATATAGCTATTTCACATAGGTATCTTCTCTTGGTATGAAGAAAACTACTTTTATTCTAAAAGTATATTTCTACATTAGTGTTTTGAATTGGTATAATACATTCTGTCATAGAAACTTTCTTCTTAATGAATATTAGAGTCACAACTAGATTGTAAAAATTCATATGTTAATAAATATATTGAAGGTAGTTAACAGGATGTTACTAATACTGTCTTCATCTCTAAACCTTTTTTTGCCTTCTATGTCTTTTTTTTCTATTTTTAAGGATTATATGTCAACCTCCTGGAAAAATATCAAATGGGAAATATATGAATAGCTAGAAGGACATATTTGAATGTAATGACATAGTAACTTATAGTTGTAATCCCTCAAATGGACCAGATGAATATTCACTTGTTGGAGAGAGCAGGCTTACTTGTTCTGGGCATAATGTAGGGAGCAATGACCCTACTCATTGTAAAGGTAATATTTCCATTTCTTTCTTTCTTCATTTGTAAATATTACAGAGACACTTTCAAAGTACTGTTGCCAAAAAGTTAACAAAACAGTCATATGAGTTTGCTCCTCCTGTTAAACTAGTTTTTAAATGAATTTACTATGGGACAAATAGAATAAAAAATAGTTCTAGTTATAGATTTCCCCACTCCTCACCCCACTGTTCTTGGTACTTCACTGTATACATTGTGAATTACTGTGTCTGTGCAGGAATTAAGACTTTTTTGCTTGAGAGCATTATAAAACATACACTGGCTTAAAAATAAAGTCTTATAATACAGGACATATAAGAGTTCTGGCCAAAGGAAATGGTAGAATGTAAAAGACTAAACCTCTCACCAAAAAGAGTGATAAACTCTGGATAAAGCATACAGGCATACCTTGTTTAATTGCACTTTGCTATTTTGCACTTAATAGATGTTACAATTTTTACAAATGGAAGATTAGACCCCTAGCAGCAAAACTACTATGACTCACTTTATTATGATACTCCCTTTATTACTGTGGTCTGGAACAAATCTGCAGTATCTCCAAAGTATGCCTGTACATAAAAAGCAATGTTTAAGGCATCCGAGCCTGACCAAAAATAGGGAGACAGCTGGAGTGTGTTTGACTCTTGAAAGAAAGAAACCACTGTATAAAAGCAAAGTTTCACTTTTCAAGTGCATATAGAAAAAATTCTATTAACATATTCTATGCAATAAGATAATTTTTTTTAATTTCCAAAAATTTAATTCATTTACCATATAATAAATATTTATCACAATGGGATGAATGTAGAATAAAAATAAACATAGCATTTGTAAAATCCCCAAATATTTGAAAATTATGAGGCAATACTAACTCATCAATGAATCAAAGAACAAGTCACAAAAAATTAAAAGTGTTTTGAATTGAATAAAAGTGAAACATAACATATCAGTATATCACATTTCTGGGACAAAGCAAAAGCATTGCTTAAGAGGGATATTTATAACAGAAAATACCTACATTAGAAAAAAAGAAAGGTCTCAGATCAATAATATACACTTCTATCTTAAGAACTGAAAAAAAAAGAGCAAATTAAATCAAGAACAAGGAAATGGTAAAACTGGAAATCAATGAATTTGAAAAGAGAAAAAATAAATAAAATAAATAAATGGCTTTTGGGGAAGATCAGTAAAATAGATAAACCTATAGCCAGTTTGATAAGAATAAAAGAAGATACAAACAGCCAATATCAAGAATGAAGAAGAGGACATTACTAAATATTCTATACATGTTTAGTGTATAATAGGGGAATTATACTATATGACACCATCCTGATGCCATATTTCATCATTTACTGCAAATAGATCTTAGACTTAAATTTAAACCTATAATTATAACACTTACACTGGAAAACAAAATATTTGTGACTTGGCAAAAAAATATTAAATACAGTCCTAAAAGCCTGATCCTTGAATGAACAATAATGATCAAATTGGACTTTTTAGAAACTGAAAAATTCTTCTCTCAAAAGACATTGTACCAAGAACAAAAATTAAATGAGAGCAAACACTGGAATAAAATATTGGCAAGCACATTTCTGATAATAGACTTGTATCTGTTATATAGAGAGAAACACAATAATGAGAAAACATCCCAATTTTATTAAGAAACTTTTTACCCTTATATTTACTTTGTACTTCTGCCACCCTTATATTTACTTTGATGAAATAGCTCTATTCAAATCTATTCAAAAGATTTAATATGATCAGTAAATACAAAAATGTAATTTAAAACCACAGTGACATACCATTAAACATCTACTTGAATGGCTGAAATTTAAAGCAAAAGCAAACACGTAATAGAACCATATACTGGAAAAGATATGAAACTATTGGAACATCCAAACATTGCTGTTAAGGGTACAAAGTGGGCCCTGGCTGGTGTGGCTCAGTGGATTGAGTGCTGGCCTGAGAACCAAAGGGCCACCATTTGGATTCCTAGTCAGGGCACATGCCTTGGGTAGCGGGCCAGGTCCCCAGGGTGAGGCACATGAGATGCAACCACACATTGATGTTTCTTTCCCTCTCTTTCTCCCTCCCTTCCCCCTCTTTAGAAATAAATAAATAAAATCTTTTTTTTTTTTAAAGAATACAAAGTCTGTTTTGGAACACAATTTGGCAGTTTCTTACAAAGTTAAGTATACATTTACCATACAGCTCTGCAATCTGAGTAAACTAAAACATGTGCACATAGAACCCTATGTGAGAATCTTCTTAGCAACCTTAGTCATAATTACATTCTGGAAAATCAGTATTATAGGGATGAAAACAGATCAATGGTTGGCTGGTTGAGGGAGGTGGTTGGGGGATGGGGGTGGGAGTGTTGAATACTAAGTGAGGAACTGTTGGATGTAATGGAACTTCTTAAAGTTTTTTCTGTGGTGGTAATTACTCGGTCAGTGTGTCCATTTATGAAATCTCATAAACCTCTACACTCAAAAGAGTTTTACTATATGTTAATTAAATTCAGTACACACCTAACTTAAAATCATTAATGTGACTAATAGCATTTTAGCACAACAGAAAAAAACTCAGTGAACCTAAATTCAGGACAACCGTATCCAACATGATTTGAAAAAATATTAAAAATATACAGAGAGATAATGTAGGGAAGAGTAGCAAACAATTATACATGTTATTGGAGTTTCAGAAAGAGAGGAGAAACAACAGTATGGACAATTATTTGAATAAATATTGACCCAAAATTATTTACATCTGAACCACAATAGCAAAACCCACAAGTCCAGGAATGTGAGTGACTCTAGCAGGTTAAATAAATTTTAAAATTTTACCAAGAAATCCTCACTAAATGGAAACACTTGTGATAAAACTACTAAAATCAAATGTTAAAGTAAAAGAAGTCCTGAGAAAGGGGAGGAATACATACTACATTGCCCCTCCCCACACAGAGTGAGAACTGACTTCTCTTGGAACACTTGCAGAACTTTGGGGACTAGAAGACAATAATATCTGCTAAAGTACTAAAAGAAAAGTAGAACACATTACCGAGAAATCTCTTTCAAGGAGAATTTTTTTCAGACCTGAAAATGAAGTGAAAATATTTTGAGATAAAGGTAAGAGATTTTCTCACTATCCAGCCTATACTACAAAAATTGCTAAAGGAAATAATTCAAGCTAAATGGACACCATACCTGAAAATTGGAATTTTAAAAAATGGAAATTCAGATCTACAGGTGCGGAGGAAAACCACTCTTCTGGTTAATAAGTCTGTATGTTACTGGCCCTTATCTATTGCTAGGATTTAATCTCATAATCTCTTTTACTTACTGCACAGCTCAAGGTGTGGTTTGTTTGCTTGTTTGTTTATTTGTTTCATTTTTTCCAAATTCTGCCAAACACATTACTGGGTCCTGAAACCAATCTAGGTCATGGTCAGCATTTTATTTCCTAATCAGAAGAGTATAATTGAAAATTATATGGAGTCTAAGTATTGACTTTTAACTTTATCTCAGGGCTGGAGGATTATACATTGGGTTACAATGTAAAATGTGATATTTGATTATTGAGTTATAGTCCAAAATGTTTGGTAAACACAGCCCTAACCTCACTGGCCTTCCTATTTTTTAAACATCCCAGTTCATATACATTGTTGTCACCTAAGAACTTTCTTTTTTTATGTCTCTACAGGGCTAGCTTCTTTTCAATGTTTATATTTGAGCACAAGTGTAACATTCTCACAAGAGTCTTTCCTGCCTTGTTAAAGAAAGCAGTGTACTGTAATCAGTATCAGCGTGACTTTTTTTAATCCCTAAAGAGAATAAAAATTTGCTTTTGAAATTTCCCAGAATTTGTATCTGGTAGTCAGACATTTCTCAAAATATGTCAGTATGGGAAAAACATAAAGGATTGAGAAAAATGGAAAAAGGACTCATGGCCATGGACAGTAATGTAATCGTTGCAGAGGGGAGGAAGATATAAGGGTGGGGGGGGGTCAATGTTAATGAAAAAATAGAATTGAAAAAATATTTTTTAAAGATTTTAATTGAAAAAAATATTTTTAAGAAAATATCACAAAATAAAACATAAAGGAAACCAATGAACTACAATGACAGTCATTTCTGTGTGGGAAAATACTAGATTTCTCTATATCTGTTTACTTGGAATTAGATTTTTTTAAAATCAACATCCCACCTTGTCTCTTTGTCCCCAGTGGAAATTACTAACTTTGCAGTAGTTTTTCTGTCCTATGTTAAAGCAGCTTTCCATTATGGAAATTTCTCTACCTTTTAATGGTCAAATGTCAATATCCAGTACTCAAGAATGGAAGACTGGTGTCAGGATTTGGAAAAAATATTACTACAAAGCACAGGTTACATTTGAATGCCTGGAGGGATTTTGCCTTGAAGGCAGCAGCTCACTTACCTGTGGCGCTAACAGTAATTGGGAACCTAAGATGCCAAATGTATTCAAGGCACGAAAAGTGTCTTTTTTTTTAATTTGATTTTTTTGACATTCACATTTTATTTCTTGACATCAATGATACAGAATAATTGAAAAGAGGCAGTTTTTGTAATTGACTACGTCTTGTATTCATTTCCATGACAGACCTATGACATAAAATGTGTATGTTATTTACATTTGTTAACACATTGTGTACATCACATTGGTGCCCGAATTTCTCTTGTTTGCCATTTTTATGTGTAAATTGTGTAGCATATATTATTCCAATAAGTTAAATCATGGGAAACATGTAAGTCAAGAATGAAAGGCATCATATCATATAATGAAAATAATAACCATTGGTTGAACCAGCCTACATTATTTTTTTTCTAAATGTTGACTCCTCCCAAAAAAACTCCAGTTTCCTGTGTCTCAGGATTAGTAATGTTCTGCTTTATTTTTCAAAGTTGTTTAAATACCTTTTCATTTTTTAAAAAATCTTTTGAATGTCTGGTGATTTATAGTCATTCATAATTTTAGTAATAAAAAGAAAATAACATATTTACAGTTATTCTAGTTGTTATACTAGTGATTCTAAATTGATTTGTCATAGTCCGCAGATACAAACAGGTGTGTAAACTTGGGCAGGTTACTTGAACTTTAAATGTGTTTCCTTGTGTGTAAAATGAGTTAATGCCTTCCTCACTGGGTGGTAGTAGAGTTAGAACGGGATGCACTTGGAGCACTTAGCACAGTGCCTGGACTATAGGAAGCTCTTAAGGAAGTTCATTGATGACTGCATCACTCCAGTGTACGTGAAGAGGAAGGTCCGTGACTTCCATCTTGTCTGTCATTGACTTTGCTCTTTTATTCACTTTAAAAGTGATCTGAAGATACCTTTATAAGGTATCTTCATATGACCAGTTTAGTTCTTCTTATATAGTAGCATTTAAACTGGGAAATGTTTGCTCTCTCCAAAACAAGACCCATATTTCTACCTTTCCACACTTCATACAATACTGTTTTTATCTGTACTGGGGATATTTATTTGGCAATGGAAGCTAAATATTATAGCAACTAAAAGGCAGGAAAAGTCTTTAAGTCAAAAGAGTGTACAGAGTACTGATCAACTGCTGTGCTAAAGACTTCAGAGGTCCGAGAGTTCTGGTCAAGATGGCAGAGTAGGTAAGCACTGAGCTTGCCTCTTCCCACAGCCAGGTCAAATTACAGCTCAGTTATATAACAATCAACCTGGAGAACCACCTGAAGACTAGCTGAACTAGTGGAACTCCTGTAACTAAGGATATAAAAAAGAGGCCACATTAAGACTGGTATGAGAGACAGAGGTGTGAAGTGGGCTGGTCCCAACCCATGTGTGGCAGTTGACAATCAGGAGGGACATTGTGACTGCAGAGGTCCCCACTGAGGATCGAGAGGTCCTAGCTCCACACTAGGCTCCCTGGACCAACACTCCAGGTCTGAGAAGAGAAGTCACCACAGCAACTGGCTGTGAAATTCAGTGGCTATTCAGTCCAATCTTGGTGAAATGAAGAGCTGCTAGAAACCCAGATGTTCTCCTAGAAGGCCTGCTCACAGGCTCAGTCACTCACAAGCACTCACCCTAAGCACCAGCAAAAAGCTCAAAAGGCATCAGAGACATGTGGGGAGAAACTGAAATGCGTGGCTTTGGGGAAAGGACTGTCATTGTCTCTACAGCCTTCAAGGAGAGACTGGCACCAAATCTGAATCTATATCAATCCAGTAAGTACTGCTCACCAAGCCCTGTCGACTCCCTGAGACTCTGTTCTATCCAATGTACACACTGCCCTTGGCTCTTTCAGTGGCTGTGGCTAATGGGCAGATGTGGCCCGCACTGCACACTTTCTTAAACTCTTCCAAAGTCTACAGGCCCCAAGAAGGCAGTGACTGCCAGCAAGTCACATTGTGTCTTCTTCCACAAGCCTCCTGGCCTAGCACAGGTATTAGCAAACCTGGGATTACTTTGTAGCTCATACAATACAGCCCTGGTCCCAGCACAGACTGTGGCTGAACTTAGCCTGTACTGGATCCCCACTCAAGAAGCCCCAGAACCAACACACCTGATGGCCAACCTCACATTACAATAGAACACCACTCAATTAGCTCCAAAAAAGGCAAACCCAAAGGGTGATCTCAAAAGGCACCAGGCCCCACTGGGGTGAATCACATTCCATAGGTTCAGTTCCCACTGTGGTCGTTATCAGTCCTTACAGCCAATCACCCTGAGGGACTACCCTACCTATTGACTAGCAAACAGCAATCAAGGTTCAGCTACAATAGGGGGGCACACACAATTCACACAAAGATACTCTTGGAGCATCTGGTTCAGGTAATGGGGAGACCATGCCACTGGGCCCCAAAGGAAACCTATTATATAAGGCCACCTGCCAAGACTGGGAAATAGCAGATTTGTCAAATACATAGAAATAAACACAGAGGAGTCAAAATGATAAGACAAAGAAATACATCCCAAATTAAGGGCCTGTGTGACAACATCAAGGTTACCAATGGACACATCATAGGAATACCAGAAAAAGGAGAGAGAGAGCAAAGGATTGAAAGCCTGTTTGTGAAATGACTAAAACTTACCTAACCTGTTGAAGGAAATACATTAAGTCCACAAAGTATAAATAGTCTCATACAAAATGAACTCAAACAGGCCACACCAAGACACATCGTAACTAAAATGCCAAAACTTAAAGACAAAGAATCTTTAAAGTACCAAGAGAAAAGCAGTTACATACAAGGGGAACTGCCATAATAATATCAACTGTTTTTTCAGTAGAAACTTTGTAGACCAGAACAGATTGGCATGAAATTGATCCAAAGTGATGAAAAACAAACAGTATGGAATTTTCTCAGAAAACTAAAATTGGACTTGCCTTTTGATCCAGCAATTCCACTGCTAGGATTGTATCCTAAGAAGCCTAAAACGCCAATCCCAAAGAACATATGCACCCCAATGTCATAGCAGCACAATTTACAATAGCCAAGAGTTGGAAGCAACCTAGGTGCCCGTCAGTAAATGAATGGATCAAAAAACTATGGTACATATACACAATGGAATTTTATGCTGCAGAAAGAAAGAAGGAGCTCCTACCTTTTGCAACATCATGGATGGAACTGGAAAGCATTATGCTGAGTGAAATAAGCCAGGTGTTGAAGGACAAATACCATATGATCTCACCTTTAACAGGAAGCTAAACTGCAAAACAAACAAGCAAGCAAAATATAACCAAAGACACTGAAATAGAGAACAGGCTGACAGTGACCAGAGGGGAGAAGGAAGGGAATTTCAGGGGAAATAGGGGAGGGATTTAGAGGAACATATGTAAAGGATACATGGACAACAACTGAGAAGGGTGGAAATGGGAGGGAGAAGGGGAGCATGGGGGTGGGGTGGGATGGGAGTAATAGAAAACTGTACTTGAAAAATAATTAAATTTAAAAAAATTTTTTAAAGTACTTATGTGCAAGATTACTCTACCCAACAAGGTTACTATTTAGAATCAAAGTAGAAATAAAGAGCTTCCCAGACAAGAAAAAGCTAAAGGAATTCACTACTGTACAACCAATATTATAAGAAATGTTAAAGGGACTCTTTAAGAAAAAGAACATAAAAATGAATAGTAAAATGACAATAACTATATATATCAGTAATCACTTTAAATGTAAATGGATTAAATGCTTATTCAAAAGACATAAGGTAGCTAAGTGGATTTTAAAAAGCAGAACCCATTTGTATGCTGTCTACAAGAGACCCATTTTGGATCAAAAGACACACACAGACAAAGTAAAGTGATGGAAAAGATACTTCATGCAAGTAGAAATGGAAATAATCAGGGAACAATACTTATATCAGAAAAAATATATACTCTAAAAAAGACTATTACAAGAGATGAAGAAGGACACTAGCATAATCATAAAGGATTCAAGCCAACAAGAGGATCTAACTCTTGTAAACACTTATGCACCCAATGTAGAGACAAATTCATAAATATTGATGTACATAAAAGGAGAGATCAACAGTAATAGAGTAATTGTAGGAAACTTTTAACACTCTATTGACATCAATGGATAGATCACAAAGATAAAAAATTTAAAGTAAACGGCAGCCTTAAACTGACATACTGAGCCAGATGGATTCAAATGATATTTTTAGAGCACTTTACTCCAAAGCAGAAGAATATACATTTTTCTTCTTGGAAATTTTTCTAACTTGGAAAACTAATCATTTTCCAAGTTATACCACATGCTAGGATACACATAAATTTAGCCTCCATAAATTTAAGGAGGTTGAAATTATCTTCTCTGATGATAATATGTAACTAGAAATCAATTACAAGAAGAAAACTGAACATATGGAGGCTCAATAAAATGCTGTACATAATGGATGGGTTAACAGTGAGACCGGAACATAAATCAAAAGATATCTTGAGTAAAGTGAAAATAAAAATAAAATGACCCAAAATATATGGCACACAACCAAAGATTTTTAAAAGGAAAATTTATAGTAATACATAGTAAAAATACCAAGAAAAATCTCAAACAACTTAACTTTATACTTAAAGGAACCAGAAAAAAAGAACAAACAAAGCTCAAAGTGAATAGAAGGAAGAGAATAATAAAGAGCTGAGTGGAAATACATAAAAAAGAGGCTAAATCAAAATTAGTAGAAAAAGCTATGAAAAAGGATGATTCTTTGAAAAAATAAAAATTACTGACATACCTTTAGCCAGACATATAAAAAACAGCCCAAGTAAATAAAATAAAAAATGAAAAAGGGGGCATGTCAGCCACACCACAGAAATACACAGGATTTATAAGAAAAATACTATGAATGATTATATGCCAACAAATGAGAAAATATGGAAGAAGTCGCCTAGAAACACAACCTTCTAAGACTGAGTCGAGAAGAAATAGAAAATCTGAATAAACCAGTAACTGCTAACAAAATCAAATCAGTAATCAGAAGATTCCCAACAAACAAAAGTCCTGGACCAGATGGCTTCACAGGTGAATTTTAGCAAACATTCAAAGAATAATTAATACCAATTCTTCTCAAACTATTCCAAAAAATTTAAGAGGAAGGAAGGCTTCTGAGCTCATTTTATGTCAGCCTGGTCCCAAAACCAGACAAAACATTATGAAGAAAAATTATAGGCCAATATCCCTGATATATGCAAAAATTTTCAACAAAATGTTAGCTAACTGAATTTAGCAATATATTAAAAACATCATGTACCATGATCAAGTGTGATTTATTCCTGGGATACAAAGTTGGTTCAGTATTTGCAAATCAATTAACATGATATATTACATAAACAAAATTAAGGATAAAAATCATTAGTCATATCAAAATATGAGGAAAAAGTATTGAAAAACCCTAGCATTTATTTATAATCTCTCAACAAAGTGGGAATAGAGGGAATATACCTCAACATAGTAAAGGCCACATATGGCAAACCTACAGCTAACATCAGACTCAGTGATGAAAACCTAAACTTGTTTTTCTTAAGATCATGAACAAGACAAGAATGTCCACTTTTATAGCAGTTGTTAAGCACAGTATTGGAGGTCCTAGTCAGAGCAATCAGACCAAAAAATAAATAAATAAAAGAAAGACGTAAAACGTATTAAAATGGAAAGGAAGAAGTAATTATACTAACTACATATAGAAAGCGCCAAAAATTCCACCAAAAGAATAGAATGGATAAATGAATTCAGTAATGTAGCAGGATACATCAGCTGCATTTTTATATACCAATAACCAACTATCAGAGAAATTAAGAAAACAATCCCTGCCCTAGCCAGTGTAGTTTTGTTGGTTGGCACGTTATTCATCCCATAAACTGAAAGGTCGCAGGTTTGATTTCCAGTCAGGGCACATACCTGGGTTGCAAGTTTGATCCACAGTAGGGATGCGTATGAGAGATAGTTGATTGATGTTTCTCCCTCACAACTATGTTTCTCTCCCTCTCTCCTTCCTTTCCCTCTCTCTAAAATCAATAAGCATGTCTTCAGGTAAAGATTTAAAAATTTTTAAAAGAAAGAAAACAATCCCATTCACAATACCATTAAAAATATAAAATACCTAGGAATAAGTTTAACCAAGGATGTAAAAGACTGTACTCTAGTGAAATAAGAGAGTCACAGAGGAGCAAATACTGTGTGATCCTACTTACATGAGTTATCTAAAATAGTGAAACTCATAGAAGCAGAGAATAGAATCATGGTTTCCAGGGATTGAGAAGAAGGGGAAACAGGCAATTGTCAAAATAAAAAAATTATAGGACACCAAAGAAAGAAACTAAAGAGAATACAAATAAGTGAAGTGTATACTGTGTTCATGGGTGGATAGAATTAATACCATTAAAATATACATACTACTAAAAGCAATCCCTATCAGAATACCAATGGCATTTTTTAAAGAACAAATAATTCTAAAATTTATATGGAACCACAAAATACCCTGCGGAGCCAAAGAAAGCTTAAGAAAGAACAAGGTTGGAGATCTTGTGCTACCAGATATTAAAATATACTATAAGTCTATAGTAATAAGTGGCATGACATTGGCATAAAAAAGCAGGCATATAAATCAATGGAGCCCAGAAATAAACTCACACCTCTATGATCAATTAATCTATGATGCAGGAGGCAAAAATATACAAGGGGATAAAGACAGTCTCTTCAATAAATGATGTTGGGAAAACTGGACAAATACAAGCAAAAAAAAAAAAAAGAAACTAGACCACCAGCTTACACCATACACAGGAATAAACTGAAAATGGATTAAAGAGTTAAATTTAAGTCACAAAAACAAAAATTCCTAGGCAATTTTTAGGAAATCAAAACGTAGGCAGTAACATCTCTGATATTTCTCTCAGCAATAGTTTCTTCTACACAGCGCCTTGGGTAAGGGAACCAAAAGAAAAAATAAATGGGACTACACCAAACTAAAATGTTTTTGCACAGCAAAGGAAACCATCAACAAAACAAAAAGAGAACCTACTGAGTTGGAGAAGATATTCACCAATGATACATCTAATAAGGGGTCAATATCCAAAATTTATAAAGAATTCAACCAACTCAACACTAAGAAAACAAATAACGCAATTAAACAATGGGCAGAAGATCTGCGTAGACACCTCTCTGAAGAGAACATACAAATGGCTAATAGAAGAAAAGATGCTCAAAATCACTAATCATCAGAGATATACTAAACTAAAACCACAATGAGACATTACCTCACACTTGTCAGAATGGCTATCATCAACAAATCAACAAATGTTGGCAAACGTGGAAAGGAGGAAACTCTTATGCACTGTTGCTGGCAATGCAGATTGGTGCAGCCACTGTGGAAAACTCTATAGAGGTTCCTCAGAAATCTAAAAATAGAATTACCATATTACCCCAAAATTCCATTTCTGGACATTTATCCAAAGATATCTAAAATAACTAATTAGAAAGGATATATGTATCCCAGTGTTCATTGCAGCATTATTTACAATATGAAAGATATGGACGGAATCCAAATGCCCAGTGATAGACAATTGGATAAAAAGATGTGGTTCACATATACAATGGAATATTACTCAGCCATAATAAAATAAATAAAATCTTACCACTTGTAACAACATGGATGGATGTAAAGGGTATTATGCTTAAGTGAAATAAGTCTGACAAAGAAAGACAAATACCATATGATTTCACTTTTGAACAAACTAAACAGAAGCAGACTCAGATACAGAGAACAAACTGATGTTTGCCAGAGAGGAGGCAGGTTTGGGGGACTGGGTGAAGGGATTACGAAGTAGAGAGGTCACAGAGATGTAAAGTACAGCCTAGGGGACATAGTAATATTTAATAACTATGGTTGGTGCCAGGTGGGTACTAGATTTATTGGGGGATCACTTCTTAAATTATATAAATGTCTAACCATTTGCTGCATCCCTGAAACTAATATAAAATAATATTGAATGTCAACTGTAATAAAAAATTTAAAAAGATGAGAGATAATCTCAATATGGTGGAAGGAACTGTCTTCCTGATTTTGGTGTTGCTATCTCTGGCTACCTTTTGGTTTCAGCAGAAGCAAGAGACAAAAGAAATACAGTAACCTACCCTTTTCTGCAGTTTTACTTTCTGTGGTTTGAGTTACCAGCAACCACAGTCCAGAAATATTAAATTGGATCTAGATTAATTAAATAATTTAATTAACTAGATCTAAATTAACTAAATCATTAAATCACTTCTAGAATAAACAATTCATAATATTAATATTACATGCCTATCTGAGTTGCATGATAAAATTTCGCACTGCCCCACTTCCCCCCACCTGGCATGTGAATCATCACCTTGTCTCGTGTATCCACCTTACTTCACCTTATCACACAGGCATTGTATCATCTCACAAGGAAGAATACAGCACGATAATATAATTAGACAATGATAGACAATATTCACACAACTATTATTAGAGGATAATATTATAATTGTTCTATCTTCTTATTAATTATCCTTATTAATTACTTAGTATGATTAGTGTATAAATTAATCATAGGTCCCAGGAATCCACTGGGGTCTTGGAATGAATCCCCCACAGGTGCGGGGGGCAGACTACTGTCGAGGAAAAAGCATTACTGTAGGGAGATTTCACTCAGGGCCTTAACTGGGCTCTGCTTAGGCAAGCAAAACCAGTTCTGAGGGCTGTAGAGGCAGTGGGAGGAGCAGGATGGTCAGGTTTCATTGGGGTTTCAGTTTTGGTCGGAGACCATGAAGGCACCAATCTGGCCAGGGGTGTGTGTATTTCTATCAGAATTTTTTTTTTAATTTTTGAAAGCAAGTACAGAGTACTTAAATGATTTTAGCAAGTATAGAGCAGCTGCATGTCATACTTGATTCATAGCAGAAAACTATTTCATTTTCCTGAAATTCAACTGGAACTTTGAGGCATTTTCTGAATGCAGCCTATCATACCACATAATGTCATATAGCCTAATAATTATTATATTAAACTATCTAGAAAAAACTAAATCAAAGTGCTGTTTTCCAGAGCTGGTAATGTTTGAGCATCTCCATAAGAAAGAAATTCACTGTTCTGAGTAGAGGAACAAACTTCCTTATTAAAAAATGTGATATTAGACTCAATTATTATAGGGTATAAGGCTTGTAATCAAATGATTGACAAACCAGATTTTATACTCTGCATATAATTGAAAGCATGTGTTTCATGGTGAATGTCAGTTGAAAGAAATACTTCAAATTAGTTGAATGGATTAAACCATCCAATTAACATTTCTTTTTCAATACACAGCACTAGATGTGAGTTATATTAAGAATCCCCCTACTTTTTATGTTTTCAAGATAATTACTGTGATTGAATGCATAAAACAAAGAATATTTTTATAATTTCATCATTGGTGTGCTATTACTATACTTGATTTCTTTCTTGGTGGTTCCAAGAAATTCTAGAATGCTATTATGTTTTTGTAACTGAATGAATTATATAGAACTTCTAGGTCATGTTTATTTTCTTCTTGTAAGTAAAAATGTCTGCTTCAGGTTATTCAGAAAATGTAATATTATTAATAAAACTCACCTCTATACTAAGCCTCCCTTTAAACAATGCTTTTAATTAGTTGGGCTTTTAGTTTGCTTTTTGCTTTTTGTTTTGTCTTGGGCAGTTTAATGAGGAACATTCAGACACCAAAGTCAGTATAGTGGAAGTGTTGAAAACACTTCCAATATTTTTAGGACATGATAGAAATGAAATATAGACAGAATTTTAGAATTTAGAATGAGATGAAAAACATTTAACTTGTTTCATTTCTCTTAACTGATCTCTCCATTTGAAATAAGGCCAAGATTTAAGGAGTAAGAAAGGAAAGGTTCTGAAGTGATCAAAATACATCTACTTTCTCTTTGGGTCCTTAACATTGTAAGAGAGGCCTGTGCATTTTTTCTTTAATCCTCATCTGAGGATATGGTCATTGATTCTAAGGAGAGTTAAATATGAATGTGAGAAAGAAACATTGATTGGTTGCCTCTCCTATATGCCCTGCCAAAGATGTAACCCTCAAACCTTTGGTGTACAGGACCACACTCCAACCAACTGTGCCACCCAGCCAGGGTGGCCTGTGCATTCTTTTAGCCCTTAGGACTTTATCTGATGTGTCTTCATCACATTATTTTACAAAACTATTGTAATAGATTTGTCAGGTTTTATACCCCATGGATAACTTCAAACAGAAAGAGGAGTTGTGCCATGCTTGGCATTACTCAGTGGATTGAGTGCCAGCCTGTGAACAAAAGGGTCTCAGGTTAGATTACCAGTTCAGGGCACATGCCTGGGTTGCAGGCCGTGCCCCCACTAGGGGGCGGAGGAGAGGTAACTACACATTGATGTTTCTCTCCCTCCTTCCTCTCTCTCTAAAAATAAATAATTTTTTTTAAAAAAGAGGAGTTGCTAAAATAGAAATGACACTATTTGAGGTAGGAAAAAAACTATACAAAAACCCAGACGTAAAAAATACTACCAAATAGCAATATAGTATCTTTATTGTAGGGTTGTATCAAATACACAAACCAGCCAGCCACCTCAGGGAACTTCTGAGGGAATACATGATCCACTGATTAGGGAGGGAAGATTACATTTAAAATAATGTCTAAGAAAGCAATAGTTTTTCCTGTAAGAATAATAAAAGCATTAAAATTTGATATTTAAGTGACATGTTTTTACTTATAAAATGCTCAGTTCACTTATATATTTTATCCCACACTAATGCTGCCAAGTCAATACCCAAAGTAGTCCCCTATTTAGGATGAGGTAAAGGGGAAAAGACTTTATTCAGTGAAAACAGCTCAATTGTGAATCAGGTCAGCTGTGGAATATCTAAGACATACAGCTTCTCAGTTGAGGGAAGTGGCTTAGGCAAACAGGCTCAGGTGTTATGGCTCTTATGTCACAGCCCCACCTCCAGTGTTAGAGCTGCAGGTACAGTCTTGCAGCGCCATGTGTAGAGTTCTGGCCAGGTAAACCTAACACCCACCGAAACGGAAAGTGCATTCCACCAGGCAGAGGGGAAGCTGACTCCTATAAGGGGAAAGAAGTTCCACTCCTGGCACTTGATTGGTCCATTCTGATGCAAATGGAGACTACAAATCCACACAGTTTAGTGGTCCATAAAGCTCCTGATTGGTTGATAAAAATGCAAATGATGATATAGTTGTACAGTTTTGATTGAATGGGGCAGGACTTCAGCCCATTGGTCAAATTTTTATCCTCTTATGAGAGTAGACACAGTGGGGACAAGAACATCAGGCCAGAGGCTTGAAGCTCAGTCTGCAGCTTTTCCCTGATAGACAGACAGTGTGCCTGAAGGACCTCTATAAACAATGTTAGACTCTGGTTTTGAATTTGAGCCCAATTAAACATGAAGAGTACTTCTTGGCAGGCAAATTTCAACTCAGGATCGACCTATGAAACATGAAGTCTTATACTTTGAATACTTTAGTTGATATTTTAATCATACTTTGATATATGAAATCCACAATGCTTACATAATAGTAAACTGTTACCATAGCATTTCTTGAGCAACAGCTACATGCAGAATAGGAGAAAAAGACAACATATGATCCCTGATTTCTAAGAACTTGCCGCCTTAGAGAACACTGAGCCTGAAGTGACAAGATTTCATGAGATTGTGTTTCAAACTGTGAAAGAGTAATCTCTGTTACTATATATTATAGAAGTCTTCTTGGGGAGTTGTGAGTGAGATGAATTCAGAAAAACATGGTGAAGAATCCATGTGTGAATACATTTTTTAATCCAAAACATTGCTATCTCTTCAGTTTACTGTTAGATGAATATTCACCTTATTCTCCAAACTATTGAAAGCTAATAAAGTGTTATTTAAAGCAAGCATGGCACATCACCCACTACTACTACCAGTTGGGAAAAAGAATGAAGCAATCATTTAAAATTTCTCAAAAATCTTTCCGTTTACTCTGTTCTGTGTACCTACCTCCAGACCACAGTCCCTGGCAGATGACAAAGTTAAAATATTTTACTTTCATGTTCTTATTCTCCTCTGCCCAGATGCCTGTGGTGATCCACTGAGATTTGAATCTATGACACTCAAGGATGATCCTGCAATGTTTATAGTCCTGGGCACAAAGTAGAATATGAGTGTCGCCCAGGGTACAAGCCTCTTGATCCTCTTCTTCCCATCTCTGTTGTTTGTCAGCCTGGTAACACATGGACACCTCTCCAGGAGGCTTGTACAAGTAAGTATACAAAACTTTTTATTCCTTAGATATTTTCACATTATGGATTGTACATTTCAGTACTGTAATGACAGTTATCCCACGGGAGAGTATATTTTCAGTAGCAGTGTTTTTGAAAATTTCCCAAGAATCGTTTCCTTGACAATTGGTTGTCAAGGGAAGTGTAAATCTTGAATTCGGGCTTTTGACAGTTAAAAGAAGAAAATATTTCCATGAATTCAAAAGAACAGTGTCAAACTTTTATTTTGATTCAAATCTGTATTGAAATCGACATAAAACAACACATTTGAAAATTTTCTTTTAGGAAAATCATGCCCACAGCTAGGAGAACTTCAAAATGCCAAATATTCTACATACATAGCTTCCAGTTTATATATATATATATATATATATATATATATATATATATATTAAGTTTATATATATATATAAACTTTCATCTCAAAAAAGCAAAACACATTCTTTTCAAACCCATATGAAACATTTTCTATGATAGACCACATAACAGTACACAAAACAAGACTCAACAAATTCAAGAAAATTGAAATTATATCAAGCATTTTCTCAGACCACAAAGGCCTGAAACTAGATACCAACCTCAGGGAAAAAAATTCAAAAGCATTCAAATTCATGGAGATTAAATAGCATGCTATTAAACAATGATTGGGTTAATAATGAGATCAAGGAAGGAATCAAAAAGTTTCTGGAAATAAATGAAAATGAACACACAGTCCAAAACTTATGATACACAGCAAAGGCAGTCCTGAGAGGGAAGTGTGTAGTGATATAAGCCTACCTAAAAAAGATACAAATATTTCAAATAAACAACCTAACTCTATAGCTACAAGAGCTAGAGGGACAACACAAGGTCCATAGTGAGTAGAAGGAAGGAAATAACTAAGATCAGAGCAGAATTAAATGACATAAAGACTAAAAGATCAATTCAAAGGATCAATAAATCCAGGATGTACTTCTTTGAAAAGATAAACAAAATCTACAAGCCTTTAACCAGACTCATCAAGGAAAAAAAAAGAGGACCCAAATAAACAAAATCAGAAATGAAAGAGGAGAGATTACACCTGATACCACAGAAATACAAAGGACTGTAAGAAATTACCATGAAAAACTATATTCCAAGAAATTGGAAAACCTAAGTGAAATGGACAAATTTCTAGAAAAATAGGCTTTCCAGAAATGAATAGAGAAGAAGCAGAAAGCCTGAACAGACCAGGAACAGCTGGTGAAAATGAAGCATAATATGAAAATTCCTGGCACACAAAAGCTCTGGGCAAGTTTCACAGCAGAATTTTATAAAACATTTAAGGAAGAGCTAACCCCTATCCTTCTCAGACTATTCCAAAAAATTCAAGAAGATGGAAGACTTGCAAACTCTTTTTATGAAGCCAGCATCATCCTAATTCCAAAATCAAATAAAGACACACCAAAGAAAGAAAACTACAGGCCAATATGACTAATGAACATAGACACTAAAATCCCCAACAAAATATTGACAAACTGTATCCAGCAATAAATTTAAAAGATCATACACCATGATCAAGTGGGAGTCATCCCAGGGACAAAGGAACCTATATGAGGAACCTATAGCCAACATCATACTCAATGGGCAAAAGCTAAAAGCTTTCCCACTAAGATCAGGAACATGATAAGGATTCTGCTTTCACCACTTCTATTCAACATAGTATTGGCAGTCCTAGCCACAGCAGTCAGTCTAAAAATATAAATAAGAGGCATCAAGATTGGAAAGGAGGAAGCAAAACTGTCATCATTTGCAGATGACATGATAATGTACGTAGAAAGCCCTATAGACTCCACAAAAAAACTACTTGACCTAATAAGTGAATTTGGAAAAATAACAAGATACAAAGTGTATATTTGGAATTGAAGGTATTTTTTATAAATCAACAACAAAATATCAGAAACAGAAATCAGAGGAAAATCCCATTTGCTATAGCAACAAGAAAAATAAAGTAGCTAGAAATAAACCTAACCAAGGAAGTAAAAACCTCTACCCAGAAAACTATACAACACTAAAGAAAGAACTTAAGGAAGACATAAATAAATGGAAGCATGTACCATGTTCATGGATTGGAAGATTTAACGTCATCAAAGTGTCCATACTACACAAAGCAATTTATAGATTCAAGGTAATGCCTATTAAAATACCAATGACATATGTCACAGATATAGAACAAATATTTCAAAAATTTATGTGGAAGTATCAAGAACCCCGAATAACCACAGCCATTTTTATTTTTATTTTTATTTTTTTTAAGATTTTATTTATTTATTTATCTTTAGAGGGGAAGGAGAGAGGGAGAGAAACATCAATGTATGGTTGCCTTTCGTGTGTCCCCTGCTGGGAGTTGGCCTGCAGGGAACCGGCCTGCAACCCAGGCATGTGCCCTGACTGGGAATCGAACCGCAATCATCTGGTTCACAGGCCCGTGCTCAATCCACTGAGCCACACCAGCCAGGGCCCACAGCCATTTTTAGAATAATGAACAAAGTAGGAGGGATCATAATGTCTGATATAAAACTATATTACAGGGCCACAGTAATCAAAACAGTCTGGCACTGGCATAAGAACAGACACATAGATCAATAGAACAGAATAGAGAGCCCAGACATAAACTCATGTCTCTATGGTCAATTAGTATTTGACAAAAGAGGTAGAAACATAAAATGGAGTAAATATAGCCTCTTCAACAAATGGTTTTGAAAGATCCGAACAGCTACATGCAAAATAAATGAAACTCAACCACCAACTCACACCATTCACAAAAATAAACTCATGACAGATAGAAGACTTAAATACAAGCCATAGAAGTCCTAGAGGAGAACAAAGGCAAGAAAATTTCAGATATTCCATGCAGCAATGTTTTTACCAATATGTCCCCTAGAGCAAGGGACATAAAGGAAAGAATAAATAAATGGTACTTCATTGTATTAAGAAGCTTCTGCACTGCTAAAAAAAAATCAGTAAAATGAAAAGGGAACTAACTGTATGGGAAAACATATTTGTCATCTTCCGGCCAAGATGGAGGTGTAGGTAGACACACTGTGCCTCCTTGCACAATCAAAATAAGGACAACAAAAATTTAGAAATAAAAAAACAACCAGTACTGACAGAAAATTTAACTGTATGGAGGACCAACAACCAAGGAGTTAAAGAATAAATATTCTTTGAGAGCAGCAGAAGGGCAGAGTCCGTAGGCTCTATGCAGGGTTCCAGGATGGGGAAATAAAGCCTAAAGCCTTAAAACACTGGTTGAAAACACCTGCCGGGGTTGAGGTGCCAGGAGAGACTGCCAGCCTTACAAGAGAGTTTGTTGGAAAGACCTGCAGGGTCCTGGAACATACACAAGCCCACCCACATGGGAATCAGCACCAGAAGGACCCAATTTGCTTGTGGGAAGTGGCGGAAGTAACTGCAATGTGGCAGAGAGCCGAGCAAGCACCTTTGTTCCCTCTTGAACCCCTCCGCACATATAGCATCACAACCCAGCCACTGTGTTGCCCCACCCAGGTGAACACCTAAAGCTCCACCCCTTGCTACCTAACAGGCATATGAAGACAAAAAAAATGACTCAAACAAAAGAACAGATCAAAGCTCCAGAAAAAATGCAACTAAGCAACGAAGAGATAGCCAACCTATCAGACGCGCAGTTCAAAGCACTGGTAATCATGAGCTCAGAGAATTAGTTGAATTTGATTGCAAATTAGACGAAAAAAATTAAGGCTATGCTAAGTGAAATAAAGGAAAATGTATAGAGAACCAATAGTGTTGGAAAGGAAACCAGGACTCAAATCAATGGAGTGGACTAGAAGGAAGAAAGAAACAACCAAATAGAAAAGAATGAAGAAACAAGAATTTTTAAAAAATGGGGAGAGCCTTAGGAACCTACAGGACATCTTTAAACATTCGGATGGTACCCCATCCAAATTATAGGGGTACCAGCGGGAAAAGAGGAAGAACAACAAGTGGAAAAGTTATTTGAAAAAAAATAATAAAAGAGAACTTTCCCAATCTGACAAAGAAAATAGACTTCTAGGAAGTCCAGGAAGCTCAGAGTCCCAAAGAAGTTGGACGCAAGGAGGAACACACCAAGGCACATCATAATTACATTAGCCAAGATGAAAATGAAGGAGAGAATCCTAGACACAGAGAAAAAGAGACAGTTACCTATAAAGGAGTTCCCATCAGACTGTCAGCTGATTTCTCAAAAGAGACCTTACAGGCAAGAAGGGTCTGGAAAGAAGTATTCCAAGTCATGAAAGGCAAGGACCCACATCCAAGATTGCTCTATCCAGCAAAGCTTTCATTTAGAATGGAAGGACAGATAAAAGTGCTTCTCAGATGAGGTCAAATTAAAGGAGTTCATCATCACCAAGCCCTTATTATATGAAATGTTAAAGGGACTCAACTAAGGAGAAGAAGATAAAAAATATGAACAGTAAAATGACAGCGAACTCACAATTATTAACAACCATACCTAAAACAAAAGCAAAAGCAAACTAAGCAAACAACTGGAACAGGAACAGAACCACAGAAATGGAGATCACATGGAGGGTTATGCACAGGGGAGTGGGAGGGAGAAAGAGGGGGAAAAGGAACAGAGAATAAGTAGCATAGATGGTAGGTAGAAAATAGAAAGGGGAAGGGGAAGAATAGTATGGGAAATGTAGAAGCTAATGAACTTATAAGTATGACCCATGGACATGAACTAAAGTGGGGGAATGTGGGTGGAAGAGGGTATACAGGGTGGATGGGATTGAAGGTGGGAAAATGGAACAACTGTAATAGCATAATCAATAAACTATATTAAAAAATTGCCAATGATACCTCAGACAAGGGTATAAGCTCCAAAATATATAAAGAACGCATATGACTTTACACCAGGAAGACAAACCATGCAATTAAAAAATGGGCGAAGGACCTGAACAGACACTTCCCTAAGGAGGACATACAGAGGGCCCAGAGACAGATGAAAAGATACTCAGCATCACTAGCTATCAGAGAAATGCAAGTTAAAACCACACTGAGATACCACTTCACACTGGTCATAATGGCCATCATAAAGAAATTGGCAAACAACAAGTGCTGGTGAGGATGTGGAGAAAAGGGAACCCACTAGTACACTATTGGTGGGAATGCAGACTGGTGCAGCCACTGTGGAAAATGGTATGGAATTTCCTCAGAAAACTAAAAATGGAACTGCCTTTTGGCCTGGCAATTCCACTGCTGGGATTATATCCTAAGAACCCTGAAACACCGATTCAAAAGAATTTATGCACCACAATGTTCATAGCAGTGCAATGTACAATAGCCAAATACTGAAAGCAACCTAAGTGTGCATCAGTAAATGAGTGGATAAAAAAAATCTATGCTATATTTCCATGATGGAATACTATGCAGCAGAAAGAAAGAAGGAGCACCTACCCTTTGCGATAGCATGGGAGGAACTGGAGAACATTATGCTAAGTGAAATCAGCCAAGTGACGAAAGACAGATACTATGTGATTTCACCTATAAGAGGAACCTAATCAAGAAAACAAACAAGTAAGCAAAATATAACCAGAGACATTGAAATAAAGAAATTCTGACAGTAATCAAAGGTGAGGTGGCGGGGTATAATGGGGGAAAGTGGGCGAAGGGTTGTCCAGGAACACATACAAAAGACACATGGACAAAGCCAAAGGTGGGTAGGATTGAGTGTGGGAAGGGGAGGTGCATGGGACACGGGAGAGTGGCAGGGGGGAAATGTAGACAACTGTAGTTGAATAACAATAAAAAAAAGCTCAGAAAGCAATACTTATATCAGACTACATAGACTTTAAAACAAAGGCTATAAGAAGAGACAAAGATCGCCCTGGCTGGTGTGGCTCAATGGATTGAGCACTGGCCTGTGAACCAAAGGGTTACTGGTTTGATTCCCAGTCAGGGCACATACCTGGGTTGCAGGCCATATACCAAGTTGGGGACTTGCAAGAGGCAACCATACATTGATGTTTCTCTCTCTCTCTCCTTCCCTATCTCTTTCTCTGAAAATAAATAAATAAAGTCTTTAAGAAAAAAAAGAGACAAAAAAGACATTTTATATATAAGATCCAAGATATGGAAGCAACTTAAGTGTCAGACAACTGGATAAAGAAGATATGGTACATATATACAGTGGAATATTATTTGGCCATAAAGACAATGAAACCTTATAATTTTTTCAACAACATGAAAAAACAGAAAATATGGTTTTAGTTATATGTGGACTCTAAAAAGCTAAAACAATCAAGATGGAAAGAAACTTATAGGTACAGAAAACCAACTGAAGGTTGCCAGATGGGAAGGAGATTAGGGAGCTGGGTGAAAGAAGGTTAAGGAATTAAGAAGTACAAAGGCATAGTGAGTATTTTGTAACCCATGGAATATAGCCAAGAATATTGTAATAAGTATGTATGGTGCCAGGTGAATACTAGATTTATGGAGAAAAGGGGCTACTTCATGAGTTATTTAACTGCCTAATCACTATACTGTACACCTGATACTAATATAATACTGAATGTGAACTGTAATTGAAGGAATCCCTAAAACAGATAAATATCAGAACTTGCATTTGAACTTGCCCAGAATTTGCATCTGGTATTCAGTTCTTTCTCAAAACTTACTGTGAAAAATGAAATGTGAGAAACCAATAAACTATAATGACAATTTTTTTCCAGCTGGAAAAAGTTGTTACATTTCTCTAAATCTGTTTACTTAAGTTAAAATGTACAAATCAAGTCTTTCATCAGAAAAAAAAAAATCTTTCCTTCCATTCCTGTCTCTTTGTTCCCAGTGGAAATTACTACCCTACACTAGTTTTCCTCTCCTAGGCTAAAGTAGCTTTCCATTAATTCTGAAATATCTTTACTTTTCATTGCTCAAATATCAATATCCAGTACCCATGAATGGAGGACTGGTATCAGGATTTGGAGGAAAATATTACTACTACAAAGCAAAGGTTGTAGCTGAATACCTGGAGGATTTTTACCTTCAAGGTGGTAGCACAGTTTTCTATGGATCTAACAGTTTTGGATCTAACAGTTTATGGAACTGTTAGATGAAGCCTAAGATGCGAAAATATATTAAAGATACAAAGGTGTCTTCTTTCTTCTTGTTTTTTTAAAGATTTTATTTCTTTGACATTAAAAATCAATGACACAGAATAATTGAAAAGAAGCCATTCTAGTAACTGACTATCTTGTATTCATTTCCATGACAGAGGTATTACATAGAGTTTACAAAGAATTCTGTTGTTGTTATTTGTATGTTTTATAGGATCTTAGCATGTTCTGTACATCACATATTTTTCATTGCAAATGAACTTTGAAATCCTTTAGTAAGCCTTCCTATATTTTGTAATTTGAAGTAGAATCACATTGAATCCATAGGCTAATTTTAACAATACACTAATGACAAACGTGTTTGCAATTCCAAGAGTGTTGTTACAGAAATTATTACTGGTCAGGAAGAAAATGACAATGATATTGGTGTAAATTTATAATACTTTATACTTTTTTAATGAGAAACATTAAGATAACTTATAAAAGAAAAAGTGAAATTGTAAGAGGTTTTTACATAGGCTTTATTGTCTTTACTTTTTTTACTTATTTTTATTTTTCTTTTAGAACATTTTACTACCAATAAGTCACCATCTAAAGACACTGAGGATTTAAGTATTACTTTGGTTATTAATGACTATACATTATGAGACCTTAGAATTCTACATGAAGATATGATATTTAAATTATGTGTAGTTAAAAAAGAAGCAAGCTGTCACAAATGAATGATAATTGATATTGGTACTTAATTTAATAATGCAAATACCATGACAAATATAAGCACTAGTATAGATACATATAGATATAGTTTTTAGAAGATGCCTTAAGTAAGGATTCCTAATAGAGTGAGGTAACTTACTCAATTGCTGTGTAGTTTAAAATTTATAGAAGATAATGATGCTTTTGTGATGGCAGTTTATAGATTAACTTTCTTTCTATTGATAATCTCGTATATGGAAGCCTTAAAGTATTTTAAGTTGGGTTAGTTGCAGGCTCACAGGTCCATGCAATATATGTTAAATGAAATGATAAGGTATGGTTTTACAGCTAAATAAAATATAAGTATTTCTACATGATTAAAAGGAAGAAAAATATTTATTGCTGTTTTACATTAGGTTTGCTTAGTAAGGTAATCTTTTAATAAAATGCACTTCAGGCTTGTAATGTTTTTTCCTTTGAACACTGGTCAAACTGTCATCTGCCACTAAATCTAATGCCATCCTAAAACATTATACACTTGACAATTTTTATAAAAGAAAAAGAGCAGAAGAAAACATAATATCATAGGCTTTGACTTATAAAAATATAATAAAAGTTGTGGCACCTTAGAAGCAGAGATACTACTAACCAACATTTGTAAGGATTAAAATTCTATAGTGTTATTTCTCTCTGGATAGCCAAAAATGCATGCTTAAGTTTCTAAGCATAATTTCTTCCATATGCCCTGCTATTTCATTTACATTCTTAGAATCTCCTTAATAATTTTGACTAAGTCTCATAGTTCTTTTGGAGGAAGATATAAGGAGGGGTTGATGATAAGGTGAAGTATCATTTGTAAAGACTGCAGATTACACCTGTGTGATAGGTTAGAAGATTCTCATCATGACTTATTTCACAGATCCACTTTTGTGGAAAAAAAATAAACTCCTAATAAAATAATAAGAAATGGTAGATTAAATGCTAAACTAAACCAACTATAATAAGATAATGTGTTTTTAAAATCATTTTTCTCTAGTGAATTCTGATTGTTCTAGTAGTAACCTTTACTCAGTAACCTGGTGTGGTGGCCACAGCACAAAGCACTGTTGTACCCCAAGCCTGAAGTTTATTACTAGGGTTCTGTGACCAAAATGAGCTGCATGCCATAGCAGTGACACTAAACTAGATTGGTAAACTTTTTCTCTGCTGTAGTCTATAGATAATCGGATTAACTAAAATGTATTTGCTATCTGGAGACTCTTATATGCTCAGCTATCTTCAAATTAGTTTTATTTTTTTTCTCAGGTAGAGGAACCATTGTAAGAATAGTGATTATTCTTACAATCAATGTCCCAAACTTGGATAGCACTTAAATCAAAATATTATTGTGAAGAAGTGCATCGGTTTAAATTTTTGATTTACTGATTTTTAGAGAAAGAGAGGGAGGAAGAGAGAGAGATCAACTTGTTGTTCAGCTTATTTATGCATTCATTGGTTGATTTTTGTATGTGCTCTGATCAGGGATCCAACTCACAATCTTGGTGTATTGGGACAATGTTTTAACCAACTGAGCTACCTAGCCAGGACAAAGTTCATTACTGTTTAATGATGTAGAAACTTCTCAGTTTCTATAGTTTGTATATCTAGAAATTAAATAAACCAGTCTAGAGAAACCTCACCTTTTATAGATATACTACCTTATGTTGGTAATTGTGTATTCTTTTATATTCCATATTTTCATTTAGTAATGAGCCTCAAATAATACATATTTTAATATGATTAGTAATAATATGATTATGATTTGGGATGAGTTTTTATCCCAAATATACTTTGGATGTTTTTTTAAATTTAAAATGAACTTCTCTGACTTACTATGGACTATTTGAGTGATTCCAGAATTTAGGACTTAGACAGTGAAAAGTCCAGATAGAACATAAATATATATGTGCTTAAATAAAATAATATTTCTTCCAACTAAAATGTAACCAACATTAATTTGTTCTGCTGGATTGTGAAACTTAGTATTAGTTTTTAAAGTTACATATCATTTGTTTCCTGATTTCTTGTAGATCCTGGTGTTGCGGTAGTTGGCACCGGCATGTACAAATATCCTAACATTAGGAAGACAGTGTAAATTAAACTTGTTTCTTGAATACATTGGTCCTTTTCACTTGTGATATACTTTTGTGCAGCCTTGGTTTTCACTCTGTGTTGCATGTTGCCTTGTTTAAAAATGTGCCTATGTGAGTGTGCTGTCAGAATTGTACTTCTTACTAAAAATACTTTCAGCTATTTTTAATATTGTAACATGAGTAATCGGCACAGAGTTACTTTAGCTATTATGACTGTAAGAAAAATATCTGTAGTGTTTGAGATTTAAGTTCTGCAGAAAATCATGGATCATTACAGAGCCTATAATCTAGAATGATTTAATTGCCAAATTTATCATTCAGAATTGTAGGAAAGATAAAATGTTTCCTGGACAAGCAAAAACTAAAGAAGGTCATCACCAGTAAAGCAGCTTTACAGGAAATGTTGAAGGGTTTTCTTTAAGAAAAAAACAAAGATCATCGCAGAAATTTTAAAATAAAACAAAGAAAAAAATCACAAGCAATGACAAATATTTAATAAAAGCAGCAAATCAGACATTTACAAAGTTCTAAAGTTCAAAAGACAAAAGTTCCAAACTCAACTCAACTTCAGAAAGTAGTTAGGAGATACACAAAACAAAAAGATCTAAAATATGTTATCAAAATCATAAAGCATAGATATGGGAGTAAAAATGTAGTCTTTCTTAGAATATATTGAAATGTAAATGTCTATTAGTTTTAAATGGATTGCTATAGAATCAGTGATTTTCAACTGGTGTGTCACAAGAACTTTGGTAAAACATGCAACACCTGACTATTTAGTCAGGGTCACTGACCTCTTTTCCCTTAGATGGTGAAATAAAGAAATGATGACGATGACACCCAACACAATAAGAGCTGTCCGGTATGAATGAGTCAAAATTATACCTCTTTTTTGTTAGATCAGCAAAAAATATATTTTGGGTGTGCTACTGAATTTAGTAATTAGCTTATGAATGTGAGAGAGAAAAAGATTGAAAATCATTTCTATAGATATGGAATGATATACATTAACTCATGGTAATGACAAATCAAAAACCTATAAAAGATACACAAAAAAGAAAGACAAAGTAACCCAAAGAAAACCAGCAAACCATAAGGGAAGGGACCAAAAGAAGAACAGAGGAAAACTACAAAAACAACCAAAAAACAATGAACAAATAATAAGTACACAATTATTGATAACTCTAAACATAAATGGATGAAATGCTTCAACAAAGCATTATAGTCTGGCTGAATTGTTAAAAAATTAACTGTCATCTGCCAGTAAATGCTGCTTGCACAACACTCCACATGAAAGACTCACACAGATTGAAAGCGAAGGGATGGAAAAAGATATCACATTCAAATACCAACAACAACCAAAAAAGGCTAACATAGCAATACTCATATCAGTCAAAATACATTTAAAAATGAAGAATGTGAAAAGAGACAAAAAAAGACATTACATAAATATAAAATCATGAAGAGGATGTAATAATTATAAATACTCATGCATCCAATATATGTTGCTAAATACATAAAGCAAATATTAATGGATATAAAAGGAGAAACTCATAGTAATACTATAAAAGTATTAGGATCTTAATACCCCACTCAAATGAATGGATATATCATGCAGCAGACAATTAGTAAGGAAATTCTCTTAAATATCACATTACGACATACTGACTTAATAGATAATCATAGAATATTTCATCCAAAAACTGTAGAATACAAAGTTTTTAAAGTACGTATAAAACATTATCTATGGTATATCACATATTAGGCCACAAAACAAGCCTCAGTAAATTCAACAAGATTGAATTCATAGCCAGCACAGTGTCATAAAATTAGAAATTGATCAACCACAAAGAGAAAACTCACACAACCCCCATCCCCCACAAATATGTGAAGACTAAATAATATGCTACTAAACATCCAATGGATCAAAGAAGAAATCAAACAGAAGATAAAAAATACCTTCAGAAAAATAAAAATAAAACACAATCTTTTGAAATATATGGGATGGAGGAAAAGCAGTTCTAAGAAGTTAAGTTTATAGCCATAAAGGCCTACCTCAAGAACCAATAAAACTTTGAAATGAACAATCTAACTTTACAACTAAAGAAATTTTTAAAAAGAATGAACAAAACCCAAAGTAAACAGAAGGAAGGAAATCATAAAAATTGGAGGGGAATAAATGAAATAGAAATCTTTTTGCAAGACAATAGAAAAAAATCAATGTAACTAAGAGCAAGTTCTAAGAAAAGACAAAGAAAACTGATAAATCTTTAGCCAAACACGTCCAGGAAAAAGAGAGGGCCCAAATAAAAAAATAATAATAAATGACAGGGAAGTTACGATCAACACCACAGAAGTAGAAATAATCATTGAAGAATTTTACACAAAATTATTTGCAAACAAACTCCATGATATAGAATAAATAGAAAAATTGCCAGATGCATATGACTTTCAAAGACTGAACTAGAAAAAAATCTAAACAGACCAATTATTGGTAATGAGATTGAAGCATTAGTCAAAAAAATCTCTCAACAATTATAGTTCAGAATGAGACCACTTCACAGGTGAAATTCTTCCAAACATTTAATAAAGAATTAGGGGGACTGAAGAAGATAGTGGCAGAGGAGGACAAAGGATTTCACTTCCCTCCATGTGCCCGAGAAAAACCGGGCTGATCAGCGGAGGAGTGCAGTGGATAGCCAACAGGGACCCAGCATATAGGAAGGCAGGACTCCAGAAAATGTAGCGGACACTGAATGACCACAGGTTGAGGAGAGGAGACGGCTGCAGATCAACAACGTACGAGGGTACAGCGCAGAGGCTGCAGGCCCTCTGCCGGGCCTTGCCAGGGCCCTGGCCAGGATGCCCTGGTCTCTGAGAGCCAAGGGCAGGCAACAACAACACAGGGAGAGAACTAGTCACTGGCACCCACCCTGTCCGGCAGGGCGCAGATTGGAAAACACCAGGAGAGATCAGTTTGATTGTACTGGCAAAGAAAGGAGTGGGCATTGGGAAGCAAACCAGAGAGCTCTGATAACCAGTGGAGTCAGGCTGCACTTGCCGGCTTGGGAGAACTGAGAACTAAGGGTTGCACGTGCGTTCCCTGTAGCACGGGGTCAGAGCCTGGTGTGCCACAGACCCTGGGAGCCTCGGGCTACTAGCAAGGCCCCTGGAAGAGAGCAAGTCACCAGCTCCCTCCCTACCCAGGCAGAGCAGACTGAGAAGCACCCTGAGTCAGGCTGTGGTTGCCGGCTTGGGAGAATTGTGAGTTGCCCTGTGTGTTCAGCCACAGCACTGGGAAAGGTCCAACCCCAAGCCTGCAAGACCAGGAAAGCCTGGCTGGGAACGCGCACCAGGCCAGGAGTGGGAAGCCTGGGGAAAAATCTGCTCTCAGTGGGGCACGGGAGAGTGGTGCCAGTCTGAATCTTGGGAGGACACTGGCGAGACCAGTTGAGCTTACCTAGATGCAAGAAAGGCCACACTAATAGCTCCTCAGGCTGCTGCAGCTAGTGAGATCAGAAGAAAAGGTTTGACCAGCTGGAAACCAACAAGAGGAGTAGGTGGAAGCAGAGAACACCAAGATACCTGCAGGAGACTGCACCACTGATTTTCACAAGTATCCTACCACAGAAGTTCACACCATAAACCTAGGGAACCAGAACAGA
The DNA here is from genome assembly GCF_014824575.4 of Sturnira hondurensis. Lineage (NCBI taxonomy): Eukaryota > Metazoa > Chordata > Mammalia > Chiroptera > Phyllostomidae > Sturnira > Sturnira hondurensis. The sequence goes on from NW_028095975.1 coordinate 241,970, forward strand.
TCAATATTTAAGAAGCTGAGGCAAACAAGAAGAGCATCACAAACAATGGGAAGACAAAGAAACAACCCCCAAATGAAAGAAAAGGAGGAAGTCTCAGAAAGAATGTTAGATGAAATAGAGGCAAGTCAACTATCAGATATTGAATTCAAAGCTCTGGTTATCAGGAAATTCAAAGAGCTTACCACGAGCTACCAGAAACTACAGGGGAGCTACAGTGAACTCTCCGCAAACTATACCAACATGAAAAAGGAAATAGAAACCATCAGCAAAGGGCAAGAGGAAATGAAGAATACAATTTCTGAACTGAAGAACACAGTAGAAGGTATGAAGAGCAGGATTGATGAGTCGGAAGACTGCATAAGCAAGCTCAAAGATAGGGTAGAAAGAATCTCCCAGATGGACCAAGTAATGGAAAGGAGAATCAGAAAAAATGAGGAGAGTTTAAGAGAAATGCAGGACAATATGAAACATAATAATATCCAAAAAATAGGCATACCAGAAGGAGAAGAAGAACAAGGGATAGAAAACCTACTTGAAAGAGTAATAACAGAAAATTTTCCTAAGTTGAGGAAAGATAAAGTCACACGAATCCAGGAATTGCAGAGAGTCTGAGGTAGGTGGAACCCAAAGAGGCCCACTGCAAGACACATCATCATTAAAATGGAAAAACTCCAAGACAAAGACAGAATCCTAAAGGCATCAAGGAAGAAAGAGGAACTAACATACAAGGGGGTCCCAATAAGGCTGGCTACTGACTTCTCAATGGAAACACTCCAAGCAAGAAGAGAATGGCAAGAAATATTCCAAGTAATGAGAAACAGAGGCCTACAACCAAGGCTACTTTACCCAGCAAGGCTCTCAATCAAGATAGAAGACCAAATAAAGAGCTTTCAAGACAAAAAAAAGTCTAAAAGAATATGCCTCCACCAAACCAGCTCTACAAGAATTACTAAAAGGGCTGCTTTAAGGAAAGGAAGGAAAAGAGAGAGACAGAGAGGAACACAGGTACATAAATGGCAATGAATAGGTACCTTTCAATAATAACCTTAAACGTAAATGGATTAAATGCACCAATTAAAAGACACAGAATAGCTGAATGGATAAGAAACCATGATCCACACATATGCTGCCTACAAGAGACCCACCTCAGTTCAAAAGGCCATCACAGACTAAAAGTGAAAGGATGGAAACAAATTTTCCAAGCAAATGGACAAGAAAAAAAAGCCAGGGTAGCAATCCTCATATCAGACAAAATAGACTACAAAAAAAGGACCATAAAGAGAGACCCAAAAGGTCACTTCATAATACTCAAGGGAAGAATCCAGCACGAAGACATTAACATAATAAATATATATGCACCCAACATAGGAGCACCCAAGTATATAAAGAAAATCCTAGACAACCTCAAGAAAGATATTGACAGCAACACAATTATAGTAGGGGATTTTAACACCCTACTGTCAAAAATGGACAAATCTTCTAAACAAAATATCAAAAAAGATATTGCAGCATTAAACGACACCCTAGATGAAAGGGACCTAATTGATGTATATTGAGCCCTCCATCCCAAAGAAGCTAAATACACACTCTTTTCAAATGTACCTGGAACATTTTCAAAGATAGACCACATGATAGGACACAAAACGAGTCTCAACAAATTCAGGAAAATAGAAATCATACCAAGCATTTTCTCTGATCACAAGGGACTGAAATTGGAAATCAACCCCACAGGAAAAAACCCAAAACACCCCAAATCATGGAGACTGAATGGTATGCTATTAAACAATGAATGGGTCAAGATTGAAATTAGGGAAGAAATCAAAAACTTTCTGGAAACAAATGAAAATGATCTCACAACAACCCAAAACTTATGGGACACAGTGAAGGCAGTCCTGAGAGGGAAGTTCATAGCAATACAGGCTTACCTAAAGAAGATAGAAACATTTCAAACAAACAACCTAACCTGACGCCTGCAAGAACTCAAGGAACAACAACAAAGACAGCCCAGAACAAGTAGAAGGAAGGAAATAACCAAGACCAGAGCAGAACTAAATGACATTGAGACTAAAAGCACAATTCCAAGGATCAATGAATCCAGGAGCTGGTTTTTTTAAAAGATAAACAAAATAGACAAACCTTTAAGCAGGCTCGTCAAGAAAAGAAGAGAGAGGACCCAAATAACCACAATCAGAAATGAAAGAGGAGAGATTACAACTGATACCACAGAAATAGAAGAGATTGTAAGAAATTACTATGCAGAACTGTATGCCAAGAAATTTGAAAACCTAGGTGAAATGGACAAATTTATAGAAAAATATAATCTTCCAAAGCTCAATGAAAAAGAAGCAGAAAACCTGAACAGGCCAGTAACAGCAGATGAAGTTGAAGAAGTAATCAAAAAACTCCCATCACACAAAAGCCCTGGACCAGATGGTTTCATAGGAGAATTCTACAGAGCTTTTAAGGAAGAGCTAACCCCTATTCTTCACAGACCATTCCAAAAATCCAGAAGGATGGAAAACTCCCCAACTCTTTTTATGAAGCCAGCATCATCCTAATTCCAAAGCCAAATAGAGACACAACAAAGAAAGAAAACTACAGGCCAATATCGCTGGTGAACATAGACACTAAAATCCTCAATAAAATATTGGCAAATCGCATCCAACAATACATCAAAAAGATCATACACCACAACCAAGTAGGATTCATCCCAGGGATGCAAGGATGGTTCAATATTCATAAATCAGTAAATGTAATACATCACATAAACAAGAACAAAGACAAAACCACATGGTCATATAAATAGACACAGAAAAAGCTTTTGATAAGGTACAACACCCATTTATGATAAAGGTGCTCGGCAAAATGGGAATAGAGGGAGCATTCCTCAATATAATAAAGGCCATATATGAAAGACCTACAGCCAACATCATACTCAATGGAAAAAACTAAAAGCTTTTCCACTAAGATCAGGAACAAGACAAGGTTGCCCACTTTCACCACTTCTATTCAATATAGTATTAGAAGTTCTAGCCACAGCAATCAGACAAGAAAAGGAAATAAAAGGCATCCAAATTCGAAAGGAGGAAACAAAACTGGCATTGTTTGCAGATGACATGATAGTGTACATGGAAAATCCTATAGTCTCTACCAAAAAACTGCTTGAAATAATATATGAATTTGGCAAAACAGCAGGATACAAAGTCAATATCCAGAAATCAAAGGCATTTTTGTATACCACCAATAAATCAGCAGAAGCAGAAATCAAGAAAAAAATTCCATTCAATATAGCAACAAGAAAAATAAAATATCTGGGAATAAACCTAACCAAGGAGGTAAAAGACTTGTATGCAGAAAACTACACAACACTGAAGAAGAAATCAATGAAGACACAAACAAATGGAAACATATACCATGCTCATGGATTGGAAGAATTAACATCATCAAAATATCCATACTACCCAAAGCAATTTACAGATTCAATGGAATACCTATTAAAGTACCAATGGCATATTTCACAGACATGGAACAAACACTTCAAAAATTTATTTGGAACCATAAAAGACCCCAAATAGCAGCTACAATTTTGAGAAAGAAGAACAAAGTAGGAGGGATCACAATACCTGATATCAAACTGTATTACAAAGCCACTGTAATCAAAACAGCCTGGTACTGGCATAAAAGCAGGCACATAGACCAATGGAATAGAATAGAGAGCCCAGAAATAAACCCAACTCTCTACAGTCAATATTCGACAAAGGGGGCAGTAACATAAAATGGAGTAAAGATAGCCTTTTCAAAAATGGTGTTGGGAGAACTGGACAGCTACATGCAAAAAAATGAAATTCGAGCACCAACTTACACCATATACCAAAATAAATTCAAGGTGGATAAAAGACTTAAATATAAGCCGTGACACCATTAAAGCCCTAAAGGAGAGCATTGGCAGGAAAATCTCAGATATTCCATGCAGCAATGTTTTTGCTGATACGTCCCCTAGAGCAAGGGACATAAAGGAAAGAATAAACAAATGGGATCTCATCAAACTTAAAAGCTTGTGCATGGCTAAGGAAAACAGTATCAAGATACAAAGAGAAGCAACAGTTTGGGAAAACATATTTGCCAATGATACCTCAGACAAAGGTTTAATCTCCAAAATATATGAAGAACTCACACGACTCCACTCAAAAGAAGACGAGCAACCCAATTAAAAAATGGGCAAAGGACTTGAACAGACACTTCACCAAGGAGGACATACAGAGGATCCGGAGAGACATGAAAAGATGCTCAATATCACTAGCTATCAGAGAGATGCAAATTAAAACCACAGTGAGATACCACTTAACACCAGTCAGAATGGCTACCATAAAAAAGAAACAAACAACAAATGTTGGAGAGGTTGTGGGGAAAAGTAAACTCTAGTTCACTGTTGGTGGGATTGCAGACTGGTACAACCACTATGGAAAACAGTATGCAATTTTCTGAGAAAACTAAAAATGAATGTGCCTTTTGACCCAACAATTCCACAGTTAGGAGTATATCCTGAGAACCCTGAAGCACCAGTCCAAAAGAACCTATGCACCCCAATGTTCATAGCAGCTCAATTTACCATAGCCAAGAGTTGGAAGCAACCTAGATGCCCATCGGTAAATGACTGGATCAAAAAACTATGGTACATTTACACAATGGAATTCTATGCTGCAGAAAGGAAGAAGGAGCTCCTATCCTTTGCAACATCATGGATGGAACTGGAAAGCTTTATGCTGAGCTAAATAAGCCAGGTGGTAAAAGACAAATACCATATGACATCACCATTAACAGGAATCTAAACAACAAGACAAACAAGCAAGCAAAATATGACCAAAGACACTGAAATACAGAACAGGCTGACCGGGACCAGAGGGGAGAAGGGAGAGAATCACAGGGGAAAAGGGGAAGGACTCACATGAACAAGTATAAAGTACACATGGACAATAACTAAGGTGGGGGGGCAGAAATGGGAGGGAGGTGGGGAGCACTAGGGGGGCAGGGCAGGGAATATAAGACAGAAAACTGTACTTGAAGAAGAATTAAATTTTAAAAATTTTAAAAAAGAATTAATACCCATCTTTCTCAAACTAGTTCAAAAAATATCAAAAAGGAAGGAATGCTTACAAACTCATTCTACAAAATCAGCATTGCCCTAATACCAAACTCAAACTAAGACATGCAACTGATGAATATAGGTGCTAAATTCCTCAGCAAAATATTAGCAAACAAAATACAGCAATGCATCAAAAAGATCATACACCATGATCAGGTGGGATTTCTTCCACAAACGCAAGATGGGTACAACATTCTCAAATCCATAAGTATGATTCACCACATACATAAAATAAAGGATAAAAGGCACACACTTATGTCAATAGATGCAGAAAAAGCATTTGATAAAATCTAGCAATCACTTATGATAAAACTCTGAGCAAAATGGGAATTGAGAGAATATACATGAACATGATTAAGGTCCTATATGACAAACCAAAGCCAGCATCATACTCAACAGGCAAAAAGGGCAAGCATACCCCTTGAGATTTTGAACAAAAGAGGGATATCTGCTTTCACTTCTCCTATTCAGCATAGTAGTAGAAATCCTAGCCATAGCAATAAGACAAGAAGAAGAAATAAAAGGCATCCAAATTAGAAAGGAAGAAGTAAAATTATGTTTATTTGCAGGTGGCATGATATTGTACATAGAGAACCCTAAAGAGCCCACCAAGAAACTACTAGAACTGATAAACGAACTCAGCAAAGCAACAGTCTATAAAGTTAATATCCAGAAATCAGTTGCATTTTTATATGATAATAATGAACTATCAAAAAGAAAATTAAAAAAAATCCCATTCACAATCGCTTCAAAAATAATATAATGCCTAGGAATAAATCTAACCAAGGATGTAAAAGACTTGTACTCAGAAAACTATAACACACTGAAGAAAGAAATTGAAGAAGATACAAATAAGTGGAAGCACACATTATGTTCATGAATAGGACAAATTAACATCATTAAAATATCCATACCACCCAAAACAATTATAGATTCAACACAATTTCTGCCAAGATACCAATGATGTATTTCACAGAACTAGAACAAATATTTTAAAAATTCATATGGAATCCCAAAAGGCCCCAGATAGAACAACAATCTTGAGAAAGAAAAACAAAGTTGGAGGAATCATGCTATCTAATATCAAAATGTATTACAATGCCACAGTAATCAAAATAGCATGTTGTTAGCATAAAAACACACACAGAGATCAATGGGAAAGAATGGAAAATTCACAAATAAACCCACACCTTCATGGTCAATTAATATTTGACAGAAGAACCAAGTGCATACAGTAGGTTAAAGATAGTTTAATCAATAAATGGTGTTGGGAAAATTGGACATATGCATTTAGAAAAAGGAAGCTAGACCACCTTCTTACATCATACAAAAGAATAAATTCAAAATGGACTAAAGTCTTAAGCTTAGATTCAAAACTATAAAAATCCTAGAAGAAACAATAGGCAGTAAAATTTCAAACACTGCTTATAGCAATATTTTATCTGCATATCTCCTCAGGCAAGAGAAACAAACAAACAAAAATTAACAGATGGGACTACATAAAATTAAAAAGTTTGGGTTTTTTTACAGCAAAGGAAACCATCAACAATATGAAAAGATAACCCACTCAATGGGAGCATGTATTTGCCAATATATCTGATAAGAGCCTAAAATCCAAAATTTATAAGGAATCCATAAAACTCGACACCAAAAAATGTTTAATTAAGAAATGGGGAAAATACCTGAAGAGACACTTCTCCAAAGAGGACATACAAATGGCCAATAGAAATATTAAAAGATTCTCAGCATCAATAATCCTCAGAAAAATGCAAATTAAAACCACAATGAGATACCACCTCACACTTTTCAGAATGTGTATCATCAGTAAATCAACAAACAACAACAAGTGCTACCAAGGATGTGGAGAAAGGGGAACCCATTTTGCACTGCAGATTAGTGCAGCCACTGTGGAAAGCAGTACGGAGAAACTTCAAAAAATTAAAAATAGATCTTTCTTATGACCCAGCAATTCTACTTCTGGGAATTTACCCAAAGAGACCCAAAACACTAATTCAAAAGGACATAAGCACCCCTATGTTCACTGCAGCATTATGTACAGTTGCCAACATATAGTAGCAGCCCAAATATCCGTCAGGGGATAAGTGGATAAAACAACAATGGAACATTTACACAATGGAATACTACTATGGAGGTATAAAAAGAAAAAAAACTTTTACCTTTTGCAACAGCATGGATGGAACTGGAGAATTGTTGTTAAGTGAAATAAGCCAGTCAGAGAAAGACAAATACCATACAATTTCACTCAGGTGGAACCTAGTGAACAAATTGAACTAACAAGCAAAATAGAGACAGGCCCATAGAGAGCAGGCTGACAGCTGTGGGATCGGGGGCATTACAACATGGAGAGATAGAGCAAAAGGGGAAAAAAAACCATGGTCATGGAGAACAGTGTGGTGATTGATGGGGGAGGAGAGTATAAGGGGGACAAATGGTAATGGAAAGAAATATAACCAAAAATAAAATTTTAAAAAGAAATCTATGACATTTTTTCTATCACATTAGTTATCTATGATAACTGTATATACTATTCTACATACATATATTAACTATGGTAAAGTACCGTATTACCTACATTAGCTTGCTTTATTGTGTGATTAACCTCATGCTTTACATTTTTCATCAGAAAATCAAGGACTGAACCAATTTCTATCCAAAGCTATTCTTCTCTTTTAAATTAAACTTATTGGGGCAACACTGGTTAATATTAACATTCTAACTCTGTTTTGTTTGCTTTTCAGTAAACAAGTATCAAATGTAAGTGATTTTTAAGTCTATGATATTAACATGAAATTCTGTCTTCACCATTATATTGAGAAATAAACATTTTTACCTTTCAAATATACTTATGGAATGTGGGTTGTAATACATTTTCTTTTTAAAGCCGAGAGGAAATAAAATGAATGTGTTTTTGCTGAGCAATGTTCTCCTTTATGTTTTTGAATGGTTTCAGAATTGCTTTGTTGGTTAGGGCATGCCACAGTATTGCTTCTGCTGGTAAAAGCTAAATATGAAAGTCAGCTGGCCAGGAAGTGCTTACCAGATGCAAATGGAGAGGCATAGCTCCCAGGACCAGCATCTAAAAGATGGCTTAACTATCCTCTGTCTAGCCATTCTCTTTCAGGTTTTCACAAATCCTAGTGTGTAATTCACCAGGACAGTGGAAATCCTTCTCTCGGAGCTCTCACAGGTCCATTCATGCTGCTACTCCCACCTCTGAAAAGGATAATGTAAATATGTATCAATTTAGAATGCAAAGAATCAATCAACATTAAGTTTTATTTTAAAGAATTTGACCTTGATTTGTCATGGTCTGAAGCAAATGAGGACTCCAAGTCCACATGGTCTTATTCATCTAAAACACAATGTCTTGACTGGTCAAAGTTTTAGCCACTTTGGTGAAGATGTGAGTAAAGATATAGATGCACAGCTCCAGTCAGACTGGAAAGTCTGTCTTGTTGGAGTTCTCTTAGAAGGCTCAACTCAGATGGCAGGAACATGGTGCAGAAGGTTTGGCAGCCCAGTCTTTGCATTTTCCCTGCAATGAAGAGTGCAGGAGGGGCTTCTGTAAACAATGGCTGACAGACTCTGGTTATGAATTGGAGCCCAATTAGTCAGAACGAGTCCTTTCTGGCATTTGAGGTTTGTGCTGAGAGCTTCCATTTCCTTACCAAGCTCTCATCCCTTAACCCTGTGTGATATGGATTCTACCTACTCCATTCTATGAATAAAACTGATGTTGATATAGGAGTTGGGTTATTACATTTTTTTCTTTACCTGAATCCAGATATAACATGTCAATAGAGAAAATTGAAAAAGCAGAGAAACTTAAATATGCATAATCCTATCAAGTATTAGTTAATTTGGGTATATTTCTAACTAATCTTTTTATGTGAATCAATATATATTCTATTTATAAAAGAAATGCCAAAGCCACATGCTGATTAAGAAACTGCTTTGTCCACCTATAAAAATATCAGTGTTCCACAATGATATTTTTACATTGCATGCTGCATATTCCATCCCATAAATTCTATTACTAGATACTTAGAGTTTATATTTTTCCAAAATTCTATGACTTTGCTTACAGCTCTGATGATTTCATTGGGATAAACTCTAAATAAGATTGGTGGTTTAAAGGTCATATCCACTTTTAAACTTTGAAAAATTGAAAAAATATATAGCAAAAACAAAATTTGAGAGGGGGCTACTATTACATTTACTTACAACTGGACGTTTTGATTCTTTGCCAACCAAGGGAAAAAAATGTCAGATCCTTTTGTGTGCTCTTTAACACCCCTCATGTTGTACTTTTTTCCCTTTTACTGGTCTTACAGATTTACATCTACAAATAAATCTTAGATAGAATCTACATAGAATTGGGATTGTTTCACTACAAAAGTGCGCCTTCTTACCAATTACTGCTCATCCAACCAATCATGGCCTTACTCATGGCCAATCATAGCATTAGGAATTTAACACTTAATACATGTTTGTTCTTACCTTTTTCAAGCACTTTATTCCATCTTCAATTATACTTAGTTCCAGAACAGTAAGGGCCCCATAGATTGATGCCCAATATGCTGAACAACACAGTGTTTAATAATTCAACTTACCAGGGGTCCTCTCAACGGAGTAGGGGCAAAGCCATTTCCACTGGGTGTGGTAGTGCAGTGGTCAAACCATCTTGGTAATTTTCAAGTCTGGCAGGCCTTCAACCACGAAAATCTCAAGTATTGTCTCAATTATGCTTGACTAATGCCAAGTTAAAGCAAGGACCCTGGCACAACTGCCAGTTTGGAAGCCCCAGGACAAAAAGAGAACCTTAGGGGTGCTGGCCCCTAGGGGACCCACTGTCTGGGCTCTGAGTTTCTATTTTCAGGTCGATGCTCTTTATTCTTCCATCCAGTGTTCCGGAAAAGCCACAATGATGATTCCACCAGTTTGTGTTTCCTCTCCATCCTGCCTTAGTGGGAGGCGGTAGTGAACCTCCAGTTCTCGCAAATTTTCAATGCTCATCCCAATAGGTAACTGTCCTACAGTCTCAAGGGCTAGTTGAGTCTGAGCTGCCTGCATGCAAGGTTCCAACTTAACCCCAGGGCACTGCCCAGGTTCAGAGGCCCCGCCTTGCAGTCTTCTGATTGGCCCTACCTAACCGTGTAACACACAGCACAAACCACGCCCACCAGCGGTACATCACTGGACTCTTGAGTTTGCTGATTGTTACGTCTGCAGCATCCACTCAAAAACATAAATCACTCTTCTTCATATTTCTCGCTGATGTCCCAAAAAATGAGAGCATGTTACGAGCAGCACAAGGCACCTTCCTGCCACATCGAGAGTCTCTTTTCTTCTTGGTGCTTTCTCGGGATCCTTTTGGTGACCCTAGTGCTCCTGCTACCTATAAGCTCTGGTAGGAGAAGGGAGAGGGTGGGAGCCAGGGAGAGAACAGGAGCGGGTTGGGGAGCAGGCTGTCTGGAGCCCAGGGCAGAGGGAACTTTGCTTAATAGGCCGGGTAAGAGGCCCGGGGCACAGTCAACCCGGGTGTTTCAGAGTGGAGGTAGAAGGCTTACCCACAGTGCTCAAGGTTGTGCTATGGCGATTCAGGACGGTGAGTACCCTGTAGTGCCCAGAGTGAAGGTTGCTTGGTGGTAGGCACTGAGCCTCGTGGGGTGCAGGGTACAGTCCATGTTTGTCGGGGGCCAAACTGTGTAGAAGCTTGCAGGTGTTCGGGGAGGCAGCCAATCAATCACGATGGGTAGCCCTGACCCAATGCTGAATGTAAGGGCTTACACTTGAGTGTTCAGTTGTGTGTGGGGTTTGCTAGGGCCTCTGCTGTGCCCATGGGGAGGGTTTGTGCTGTGTTCCCTAGGCAGGGCCATGCCTTGGTGAATTCCCCCGTCCACAGAGTTGAGCCAGGGAATCCCAGGTCAGGTGTCCCTGGTTGTTCCTTATGCTTCACAGAAGCATCCAGGCCAGCGGTGCAGGGTGTGAGGCAAGGAAGCTCCCCGCTTGCTTTCTACTGGTTACTGGGGAGTGCATGTTTTACAGGGAGTCCTTGAGTGAGGGGTCCTGGGATTTAGGGGGATTGGGAAGGGCACGAAGTGCTTTTTGTCCATAACGGTAGCAGGCTGCTTGTGGCCCCCAAAACCATATTGGTAGTCAGTGTGCAGGTTGTTCCTGCCTCCCCCTCTTCAGCCATACCCACACAAGGAATCACCTTCCTATGTCCAACCAATGCAGACAATCTTACCCAGGAAGGGTAAGATTGCATTGTTTGCAATTTCCGTTGCAGACAGTGTTCCCGATTGTCTCTTAGGCAATGTTTTTTGTTTTGTTTATTCTGTTTTTTCATTAGGTTGGGTGCCGAGATTTGAAGCAGCCTAAAAAATACTGGTTGCCAAATCTACAGAGAAATGAGAGTCATAGGAAATGAACTATAAATATCATCAATAGGCTTTTCCCCAACAGCTCATAAACTAAAGCTGAAATCCATTCACTAAGTTTGAGTCCTGTTTCATTAAACGTGAATGTTCATTGGAATGAATAGATACAAGTATATATATATATATATATATATATACACACACATGTTTATATTTATAAATATAATTATATAAAATATATAAATTTATATAAAATTATAGCTATAAATTTATATAAAATTATATACATTTATAAATATAATTATATAAATATAATCTTTATATAAATATAAATATATTTTTATGTATACGCTTATTGTATAAATGTATAGTGTCAGAGGACAATCATTGAATACTTTAGTGTATTTCCAACTGTCTTTATATGCATGTGTCTCCCTACCCAAGTTATTTAGGACCCTATTACGTGTACAGTTTGCATGCTGCATTCTGTCCTTAGCAGAATTCATTCAATGAATATTTGCTCTTTTATGTGCCAGGTTCTGTGCTGGTTCTGGGGATACACTGATGAATAATAGCAAATCATTCCTATTTTTATGATTCTGGTTTCACTATTTGTCTGTTTACCCACACACACACTCAAACATAAACAGTGACTATATTTTCCTCACTGTTAGATTCCCAGTACCAGGCACACAGTAGGCAATCAATCAACATTTGCTGAAATTTATGGGGACTGGCAGACAGTAACCAAACCATGATACTGGTATGTTATAACCCCAGACAGGTGCCCTGGAGGGAAGGAGCATGATTGTCTGACAACATTTATCAAATGACTGGTTAAGGGGAGACTTTCCTGCTCATGAGACAGGCCAAACTCTGCTGCTTCGGGGCTTCTGCACTGGCTGTCCCTCAGTGTGGGAACATTCTCCTGCTGCACTTGGGATGTTACCCCCAATGGGACCTTCTCTGAGCAAACTCTATCACAGAGACCCAAACACTCCAGCTCAAATCCCCCCCAACTAGTGGGATGATCTCATTGTAAGGTCTAAAATTATCAAATCATTATATTGTATACCTGAAACTAATATAATCAATATAGTATTATATACTAACTGTACATAATTTTTTTAAAAGAATTAAAAAACTTAGTAGGGTGGTCACTAGTAAGGAATTGAAACAGTATTCAAAAACTTTCCCTTAAACAAAAGTCTAGTTGAGCATGGCAAAGGAGGAAAAATTGGGACAACTGTAATAGAATAACAAGTTTTAAAAAGTCCAGGTCCAGATGGCTTACCTGGTTACTTCTCCCAAGCATTCAAAGGACCATGTATCATGATCAAATGGGGTTCATTCCAGGGATGGAGAGATGGTTCAACATTCACAAACCAATCAATGTGGTGCACCTCATTAAGAAAATAAAAGATAAAAACCACATGATCATTTCAAGATGCAGAAAAAAACATTTGACAAGATAGCATCTATGTATGCCTACAATACAACAAAATGGGTACAGAAGCATAGTATCTCAACAGAAGAAAGGTCATATATGACAACACTCAGCTAATGTCATACTTAAGGGTGAGCATCTGAAAGCTTTTCCTCCAAGATGAGGAACAAGACAGGGATGCCTACTCTCACCACTGTTATTCAACATAGTAGTGAAGTTCTACACAGAAAAGATAGTCAAGAAAACAAACTGAAAGGCATCCAAATTCCGTGTGAAGAAGTGAAGCTGTCACTATTTGCAAATTGTGACAAAATGCTATGTATAGAAAACCCTAAATACTCCACCAAAAGACCATTAGAAAAAATAAGCAAATACTGTAAATTGCAGGATACAATATTAAAAAATGCAATATAAAAAATCTGTTGTGTTCTTATATATTAACAACAAAGTATCAGAAAGAAAAATAAAGAAAATAATCCTATTTATAATCGGAAGTATAAATGCCTAGGAATAAACTTAACAAAAGATGAGAAGGAGCTTTATATTGCATTGCAGAAAGAAAGGGAGGAAGACAATGAAATAGAAAGATATCCCATGTTCATAGACTGGAAGCTTCAATATTATTAAAGTAGACATAAACCTAAAGCAGTATACAAATTTAATGCAATCCCCATAAAATTCCATTGGCATTTTTCAGAGAAATAGAAAAAAAAATCATCAGAATTTATGGAGCTACAAAAGACCCTGAATAGCCAAGCAATCTTGAGAAAAAAGAACAAAACTGAAGGTATCACACATCCTGACTTCAGTCTATGCTACAAGGCTACAATAATCAAAATGGCATGATGTTAGCAGGAAAACAGACAGAGAATAATGGAACAGTATCCAGAGCACAGAAATAACCCCACGCCTACCCAAACTGTTTCCAGGGGCTTTACCATACAAATGGCTTGTCTTGGCCCATGCTCCAGATTTTCCTAAATTCTATCAAATAAGCAGTGTCTGTTTCAACAAGCCCCATACCTCTTACTATGTTTCCCCAGCTCAAGCAATAGCAGCAGCTGGACTTGGTTCACAGCTTGGCCTTGCCTGGGCACTTCCAAACCCAGCACAAGTAGCAGCCACCAGCAGAATGCTTTGTAGCTTCTGCTGTGTGACCCCGAAAGAACAGAGACATAGCTGACCCTGGACATGCTAACATCAATCAAGCCTCAATGACAACAAGAGTATGTACACATCTCACACCGTGGGTGCACCTCAAGTACCCAGCTTTGGTAATAAAGGAGGCTGTGCCACTGTACTCTACAGGACGACTTCTACACTAGGCCACTCTACCAAGCCTGGTAGATGTAGCAGCTCCACCTGACACATAGAAACACACACAGGGAGGCTGCCAAGATGAGAAGACAAAAAAAAAACAAAAAAACAGATGGCCCAAATGAAAAAACAGAACAAAACTCCAGAAAAAGAACAAAACAAAATGGAGACAAGCATGCTACTAGATGCAGACTTCAAAACACTGATTATAAGGATGCTCAAGGAACTTTATGAGAATCTCAATGGCATAAAAAATTCCAGTCAAAAATGAAGCATACACTAATTAAAATAAAGAACACCTTACAGGAAATCAACATTAGAGTGGATGAAGTAAGAATCAAATCAGTGATGTGAAATGTAAGGAGGCAAAAACTAACCAATCAGAAAAGCAAGAAGAAAAATGAATTTTAAAAAGTGAGGATAGTATAAGGAGACTCAGAGACAACTTCACACATACCGACATTTATACCATGGGGGAGCTGGAAGGAGAAGAAAGAGAAATTGAACACCTCTTTGAAAAAATAATGAAAACTTCCCTAACTTGGTGAAGGAAATAGACATACAAGCCCAGGAAGCACAGAGACACCCAAACAAGATGAACCCAAAGAGGCCCACATCAGAACACATCATAATTAAAATGCCAAAGGTTCAAGACAGAGAGAAACTTAAAAGCAGTGAGATAAAACCAGTTAGTTATTTATAAGGGACCCCCATATGGCTGTCAGCTGATTTCTCAAAGAAATGTTCAGGCTAGAAGGGATAGGCAAGAAATATCAAAGTGATGAAAAGCAAGGGCCTACACTCAAGATTACTCTACCAAGCAAAGCTATCATATAGAATTGAAGGGCAGATAAAGAAATTCCCAGACAAGAAAAACTTAAAAGAGTACATCACCACCAAACCAGTATTATATGAAATGTTAAAGGGTGTTCTTCAAGAAGAAGAAGATCAAAAAATATGAACAATAAAATGGCAATAAATGCATATCTATAAACAATTGATTCTAGAAAACAAAATAAATAAGTAGAACAGAAAGGAAATCACATAGACAGAGCAGGTTGATGGGTGTCAGATGGATGGAGGGTTGGAGACCTGAGTGAAAGAAGGGCAAATGGGTACTTACAGAATGTACATGAAGATGTAAAGTAAGAACATATATACATGACCCATGTATGTGGACAATGGTGTGAGATTCCCTGAGGGAGTGGGGAGAGCTGGTTGGAGGAGGACAAATTGGGAAAATTGGGACAAGTACAATAGCATAATGGATAAAACATAATTTGAAAAAGATACTGGTAAAACTGAAAAGCCACATGCAAAAGAATAAAACTAGATTTCTATGTGACACCATACACAGGAATTAACTCCAAATGGATTAAAGACTTGAATATAAGACCAGCAACAATAAAATACATAGCAGAAGAGATAACTATTAAATTTATCAACTTCTGTCTCAGAAGGGTTTCTGTAAATTTGACTCCAAAGGCATAGGAAGTGAAAACAAAGACTTAAATAAATAGCTTCTTCACAGCAAAAGAAACTGTTAACAGTACAAAAAGGCAACCAACTGAATGGGAAAAAGTATTTGCCAAAGGTACCTCTGACAAGGTGCTGATTTCCAAAATATATGAAGAAATCATACAGCCCAACAACAAAATCTGATTAGAAAATGGGCAGAGGACCTGAACAATTTTCCAAGGAAGACATTCAGATGGTCTCCAATAGAATAAAAGGTCCTCAACATCACTAGGTATAAGAGAGATGCAAATCAAAACCACCATAATGAGATACCACCTCACACCTCTTAGAATGTTTATTATCAATAAGAGAAGAACCAACAAGTATTGGAGAGGTTATGGAGAAAAAGGAAACCATATGTACTTCTAGTGGGAATGTAAATTCGTGCAGCCACTATTAAAAACAGTATGAAGGTTCATCAAAAAAAATTAGGAATAGAGCTAACATATGAACCAGCATTCCATCATCTTGTCATCTACCAGAATAGTTTGAAAGCATTTATTAAGATACAGGGTTCCTTGTGTTCATTGCAGCATTATTCACATTAACCAAGACATGGAAACAACCTACCTGTCCTTTAACAGGTGATTGAATAAAGATGTGGTAAATATATACAAAGGAATACTACTCAGTCACATAAAAAGATTAAATATTGTTACTTGAAACAGCGTGGATGGATCTTGAGGGTATTATACTAAGGAAGTAAGTAGCCAGAAAAAGACAAAAGACAAAAGACAAAACCGTGATTTCACTCCTATGTGGGATATACAACAAAAAGCAACCAACGAACAACCAAACCAGACATAAGGAACACTTACAGACAACAAAGTGGCAGTAGCTAGATGGGAAGGGTGCTGGTGGCAGGAGGTTAAAGAGGTTAAAGGGAGGTGAGGGAAGGAGACTAAAGTCTACAACAGAGTATACAGATGTGCTCTTCCAGTGCTGTACACTGAAATGTATATAATGTTATTAACCAAAGTTACTCCAGTAAATTCAGTTAGAATGTCAGATACCTTTTATTGTTTGTTAGAAGTGCAAATACATATCTTTTAAACTTTAACATCAATCTGATATAAGACCAATCCAGGGAATCAGAAAAGTTTCTCAGGGATCAGCACAGATCACCTGCTTTCTCCTTAGGGCCTTAACCTTGTGGGAGAGGCCTCTGCATTCTTCTAGACCTCTAGGGCTCTATGGGTCTGCAGCACATTAATTTACACAATAGTTCTGTCAGATTTATTAGGTTTTCAAGCCCACAGACAATTTAGAGGAAGGAGAATTGCTAAAGTAGAAGTAACACTATTCTAGGAAGGGAAAAACTACCACCAAAAAAACAAGAGATAAAAAATTCTAATGGCATAATGATATGGCCAAACAGCTACCTCAGAGAAAATTTCAGGACAAGCATGATCCATTGATTAGTGAAGGAAGAAAAATTATATTTAAAATAATGTTAAAGTTATAATGTTGATATTTAATTGGCATTTATTCACTTATAAAGTGCTCAGTTCCTATGATATGAAACATATGAAGTCTTACATTTTGAAACACTTTAGTCCAGGTTTTGATCTATGAAATCTGCAATGATTATTTAACAGTCAGTGCTTATGGCAGCACTTCTTGAGCACCCACTGGGTACAGAATATAGTAGGAAAAGAAGGCATATTGTCCCTGACCTCAGGAACTTGCATTCTAAGAGAAGTCTGTGCCTAAGGTAGCAAGTCATCATCCTCAGTTTGTGCTTCAAACTGTGGAAGGGTAATCTGATGGAGGGCTATGTACTGCAGAAGTCTTCTTAGGAGAGAGGTAAGTGTGAAATGAATTAAAAAACAATGGGGAAGGTTGGATACTGTTAAATATATTTAAAACCAAAAATATTGCTGTTGTCTCTTCAATTTACTATGTAATGAATATTCACCTTTTTCAGCAAGAAACAAATGCTAATGGAATTAATGTAATTAAGTGGAAATCTAATGGAATTAAATCAGGTGTGGCACATGATCCTGTAAAAGTACAGAACAGTCACTTAAAATCTTGCCAATGATCTTTCCCTTTATTCTGTCCTAAATGCCTGCTTCTGGACTATGATCCATGGCTCCATGGCTGGTGAGAAAGAAAATGCTTTACTTTCACGCTCTCATTCTGTTATGCCCAGATGCCTGTGGTGCTCCACTGAGATATGAATCTATGATCTCAAAGGTTCTCCTAATAATGTTTATCAACCTGGGGACAGTGTAGAATATCAGTGTTGCCCAGGATACATGCGTATCTTTGCTCTTGCCCTGTCTTCTCTTTGTCAGCCTGATAAAACATGGGAACCTCTCCTAGAGGCTTGTACAGGTAAGTACACAAAACTTTATTTTTACTGCTCCAGAGACTTTCACATATTTTAGACTTCATAGTTGTCTAATGAAGAGTCATATTAGACTTAATATGTCATATTAAGATATGTCATATTAGATATGTCATATCTAACATATTGCCATATTTTAGACTTCATAGTTGTCTAAAAACCAATGATGGTTTTCTTGTGTGAAATTAGATTTTAGATAGCAATGTACTTTTTCAGGCTTTGAGAATATCCAGGAAATATCTCATTTGACTATTGATTCTCTGGGGAAATGGGATTCTTAAATTCAGCCATTTGTGACACCATGGATGGGACTTGAGAATAACATACTAAACAAAATAAATCAGTTAGAAAAAAGCTAAGAATCATGTAACTTCACTCATATGTGAGACATAAAACTGCAACTTACAGACACAGGCGACATTTTGGTGGTTACCAGAGGGAAGGGAGTTGGTGGGGCAAGTTAGTAAAGGATAAAGAGGACCAAATACATGACGACATAAATGATTTGACTTTAGGTGGTGGGCACACAATGCAATATGCACATCATGTACCACAGAAATGTAAACTTGGAACCTATGTAAACTTAGTAACCAATGTCACCCTAATAAATTTAATAAAAACCAATAAGAAAGAAACTATTTTCATGAATCTAATAAAGCAATGTAGAGTTTTTATTTTGATTCAAATCTGCTTAGACATTGGTATAAAACAACAAATTTGAAATTTCTTTCAGAAAAACCATGCCTACAGCTGCAAGATCCCACAAATGGTCAAGTGGACTATGTAAATGGTTCACAGGCTCACTATGTTTGTAATAAGGGGTAAGTGGCTCCTTAGAGAAATAAGGTTAATGTTACTAGTTCTATTTGTTTGGCTCTCTCCTGAGGATTCCCATAATGTTGATTTCATCTTGTTTCCTGTGTGACAAGTCATATTTATAGCCAGTCAACTCTTGGGCTTTTTATGGAAACCAGTGTGTGTAATACATAGACACTTCAATGAAAGGAAAGGAAAATTATATAATACTATATGTAATAAGCCTGTTGTAGGCATTAAAAAAATGTAGTAATCATGGTGACATCGTTCCAAATTAAATTACAGAAGGCTTGAGGGTGGGTAGGAGAGATAGAGGGAGTGAGCCAAGGACAGAAACTAAGACTGCTCACTTTCTGGAATGTATGTTGAAACTTTGAATCAACTTCCAGAGCTACTTCAGAATAGTGTTAACATAAGAGCTGCTACAGCTCTTATTTAAAAGGAGTTGCTGACCACCAGATTTCACCTCACCCAGCTTACTCATGAACTTTTCAGATTATTGTCATCCAACAGTCAAAAGCCTCCCATCATTTCTTCCTCTACAGAATCTGCACCTGTCCCAAAACTACCCCAGTTCTTCTGCACCCCCTTATCTACAGAAAACGCGAATTCCTTCAAAATAACTTACATCTTTCTCATTAAAACTATAAAAGAACTCCATTAAACCCATGATGGCAGAAATGTTTGCCTTCTGCATCTGTCCCTGCTGCTGGCAGATCAGACCGTGTGCCCCAGGACCTGGTTTGTTTTGTTTTTGTTTTTTCTCCCTGACAAGCATGTGGCCACTCAATGAACGTGTTCTTTCAGAAAAGCTTCCAGATGTGAAGGTTTATGTTAAACAACTTTATCCCATGTGTTCAGAGAAGCTACTTGATATGATTTCTGTCTGTTTCACACCTTTTGATTGGTTGATGTTCATTTGTGACTGATGTATGGTCTATCCTGGAAGATGTCCCAAGTGCACATGAGGAGAATGTGTATTCAGCTCTATGGTGCGTTGTGACTGTGAAATCTAGCTGGTTAATTGTACTGTTGAAGTCCTTTTTTCTTATCTTTAGTCTTGTGCTATCAATTGTTGTGATTTTGATACTAAACTCTCTAACTATTGTCGGAGATAGGCCTGTTATGTAAAAATGTGTATTTCTGTTTTCAGTTGTCAGCTTTGCTTTATATATTTTAAAAGATTTTCAGTAGGTACATAAATACTTATAATCATTATATCCTCTTGAAGTATATAAAACTTACTAAAATATGATGTGCTTCTTGTGTCTTACAACCTTTTTCAATTCAAAGTCTGTTCTGTCTGAATTAGTATAGCCATCCTGCCCTCTTTTGGTTACAATTTGCATGGAATATCTTTTTCCATTCTTTCACTTTCAACTCGTTCATGTCTTTGAATGTCAAGTTAGTCACCTGCAGACAGCATAGAGTTGGATCTTTTGTTTTTTATCCATTCCACCCATATCTGCCTTTTTATTGTAATGTAAAATCCATTAAAGTTTAAAGTAATTACCGACAAGAAGGGAGCTCTTTGTTTTCTTAAAGCTTTTTATTTTGCCCTTCATTTTGTATATTCCTATTTTTTATTAGTTGATTGTTGTAATGAAATATTGGAATGCCTTTCTCATTTTTGTGTGTGTGTATATTGAATAGTGACTTTGTCTGTGGTGCCCATGGGGATCACATTTAATATCCTAGAGTTATAACACAACAGTTTGAATTTATACCAACTTAACTCCAATAAATTACAATAATGGATTCAATCAGCTCCATCTCATTCCTCTATAATAATAATTGCAATACTGGCTTCTTCTTCATTATTTATTTTCATTGGAAGATTAGGTTCTTAAATCACATAGAGAATAAAGTGCATTTATAAACCATTGCCACAATAATTTTAGCTTTATTAGTTGCTCATGTATATACCTGCAGGGAGATGTTGGCCTGTCCAGCATGAGTTACTCTCTAGTGTCCTTTAATTTTATCTTTTAGGACACCCTGGAGCATTTTTTGCAGGTGAGATGTAGTGAAAACAGATTCTCTTAACTCTTGATTTCTGGGACAGTCTTAGTATTTCCCTCACACTTGAAGCAGAATTTTGCTGTGTAGAAGATTTTTGGTTAACCATTTTTTCTACCCTTTTGAGTCTATTAGTTCAATGTCTTCTGGCCCCCAGGTTTCTGACGAGAAATCTGCTGATAATCATATTTAGGATCCTTTGTACTTGATAATTTGCACCTTCCCCCTTGTAGCTTTCAGAATTCTCTCTTCATCACTCACTTTTGAAAGTAATAAACTTATGGGTCTTATTGTGGGTCTTTGAATTCATTTTACTTGGAGTTTGATGAGCTTTTTGGATATATATAGTCATGCCTTTTATCAAATTTGGGAAGATTTTAGTCATTATTTCTTTAAATTTCTCGACACCTTTCTCTTTGTCTTTCCCTTCAGGAATTTCCATAGTGCACAAATGTTGGTCTGCTTACTTGTGTCCCACAGGTCCCACAGGTCTCTTAGGCTCCTTTCTCTTCAATCTCTTCTCATTTTTGTTTCTCAGAGGCCACAAGAGGCACGCTACTGTGTTCCAACAATTTTTAAAACATACAATGCCAGGCTATTTAGACAAGGGCACTGGACCTGTTTTCCCTTAGATTGTCAAATAAAAAATTTCATCAAGTAGGAGTCTTCCTGAGCCATTCTTAAGAAGATACTCCAAACTGAAGAATATTCATAACACCCAAAAGTTGCCTAGCATTCACTGCATTCCAAATGTTAATTCACCTACTACTCAAAACATCTCCACAATATATATACCATTACCATAGATGAGGAATTTAAGAAAGAGAAACACTAACGGACTTGCCTAAGCTCAAAACACAAGTCAGTCTTGGAGCTGGATCCCAAATCCAGAAAGATAAGCTCTTGGGCCAGATCTCTCTACTCAGTTGTTGTCCTGACTGAAAAGAATGGTGTGAGCAAGGACATGGAAGTGAGTGTGTGATCTGACTGCCAAAGGCAGCAAGCCCCAGTCTGTCAGGCAGGACAGATTTCCATAGACATTTTGCTCCGGGCCAACATGTGTTCATGTAAGAATCTCTTTAGTTCATTAAATTGCAGATTTGGTTATCACATCCTGTAAATGTCACTTAAGAAAATTTTTCCTGAAGCTACTGTAGTGCAGAAAGACAACCACGTAAAAAGTTCCTCATTATTATGTATTCTTCATAACTGAGAAAGAACACAATCAACATTTCTTTTCTCATTTAGTTATTACTTAATTGGAACAAAAATTCGATACTGTGAACTATCTGGAACTACTGTGGAATGGAGTGGCACTCCCCCGCAGTGTGAAAGTAAGTATATGCTTTCTTCAGCATTTAGAGCAGCAGGGCTCAGACTTCATCCCCTGGGGACCCTTTCATGCCTTGCAATGAGCAAAGACCCCCACAGAGCTCTTCTGCCGGTGCTTTACTGATATTCTTTATATTGGAATTAAAACACAGAATTTTTCTAAATAATTATTTACTAATTCATTTTTAAAACAGTCAACTCAATATGTGTTAACATATGCAACATATTTTTTTGTGTGAAATCAAAAATTTCCAAAACAAAAATAGAGAAAAATGCCATTGCTTTACTGTGGGGGAAACTTTGCCTGCAAGGTCCCCAGTCTGCCACAGATGAAAGCAAAACCACGAAGACACGATCTGCTTGGGGAGGAGAGGTGGCTGATCTCTCAGAGGAAAAAGGCCAAGAGCCCCTTCCTCAAGGGCCTTTTATTGGGTTCATTTACACAGGAATACAGGTAAGGATCAAACAATAGATAGCATTCAAAGAATTGTGAGGGCTTATTCTGAGTCAGGGTCAGGTAGCTAAAGAGCCATAAAACTTTGAGGAACAAACTTCTTGCTTGGACCTTTATCATTTAAATGAGAACATTCTAAAAAAAGTAGGTTTCACAGGATTTTTACATATTCTTTCTTAGGCCTGATCACCCAGAGAACCCACCCTTTCCATCACAGGCTGCACCACCTTCCCCATCATAGGTTTTTAGGCTTAAGTGGATTATAGCCAGGAAGCACTTCTCCCAGAAGACATGGGGACTTGGGCTATTTCAGAATAGCTGGGGGATGAGGGTCCATCACTCTCTCTTTGTTGCAGCCCCCAGAGTCCTTCCATGGTGCCCTCCCAAGTGATCACGTCTGACTTAGGTTGCCCCTCCTCTGAGGAGTCGTACCATCTCTGACTAACCGACCATGCATTGGGGCCAGGGGAGGAAGCAGAAGCAGTGTTGGCTACCAGAAACAAGCTTTGTCTTCTTAGTGGCTTGCATTCTGGAGGTTGCCCACTCATCCTTAGCCATGGGAGGCAGTTACAATTCCTGAAACCAGGCAGAGTGGTTCGCAATGCTTTACATTGTTTCTAATCTCTTCAGTATCTGACTTAAAGGAAGACTTCCAGATTCACTCCACTGCATCATCAAACAATGTGAAGCCACTGGAAAACTTCACTGTACACTTGTTAGGATGACAGTGAAAAAGAGACAATAAAATCTTGGCTTACCTGTGAACTATTGATTTAAGAAGGGATATAGCATTTCTCAACTAACCCTGAGTTTCCCTTAGTCAGAAGTATATTTTCTCATTAAATTGCCAGCATCTGTTATGATTAGAAAAAAAAAAAACTTAGCATGGCCTTACAGATAAATACAGGTATTTTATTTAGGTATTTTATTTTATATGGGTATTTAAGAAAACGAGTTTTATTCTAAAATTTTATTTCTCTATTAATGGTTTGTGTTGAGACAGTACATTTTCTCAAAAAACTTTCTTTTAACTGAATACTGGATTCACAACTAGATTGTACAAATCATACATTATTAAATTTATTAAAGGTCATTCACAAAACTTTACTAATATCCTCTTAATCTTTCACGTTTTACCTCTTATATCCTTTTTCTTTCTTTTTAAGAAATTTTGTGTCAACCACCTGGAAAAATATCAAATGGAAGATACACCAATAGCCACAAGGTTACATTTGAGTATAATGAAGTAGTATTTTATACTTGTGATCCTTCAAGTGGACCAGATGAATATTCCCTTATTGGAGAAAACAGGCTTATTTGTTCTGGGCATGACACATGGAGCAGTCACCCTCCTGAATGTAAAGGTAATAATATTTCCATTTATTTTCCTCTCATTCATAAATAGTGTGGAAAATTTACCAACTTTTAAATACGTTGGCCAACAAATTTTTCAAAAAGCCACTTTGCTTCTTTTTCCTGTTAAACTCGTTTCAAATTTAATTGAATACATGTCAAATAAAATAAAAAATAATTCTAGGTGTAGAATTTCCCACTCTTCACCCCACATGTTCTTGGCATTCCTGTTTAGACATTGTTATTACTATGTATATGCATGAATTAAAATGTTCTGTTTTAAAAGCATCAAAAAACATGCATCGGCTTTAAGAAAGTTTTATGTTATTATACGACAAGTATGACACCTCTTCACACTCATCAGATCTGACTGAAGGAAATGGTAGAATAAATTGTAAAAGACTAACCCTCTCACTGACAAGATTGATAAACTCCAGACAACACATATAGGCCTATCTTGTTTAATTGTGCTTTGCCTTATTGCAGTTTACACACATCGCATTTTTTTGCAAATTGAAGGCAATACCATAACCAGCAAAACAATTGTGACTTGCTTTACTTGGATTCTTACTTATTGCTATAGTCTGAAACAAACTCACAATATCTCAAAAATTTGCCTATACTTAAACAACAACGTTAAAGATATTGACCAACAGCAGGGAGACACTGGAGGGTATTTGACTCTTGAACAAAAGGAACCAGTGAAAAACAGCAAAATATTTTCTCTTTTCAAGTGCATATGGAACAATCTTTAGTACCATATTCTAGGCAATACATTTTTTAAAACAAATTTTATTCCAAAAATGAAATTATTTACAGTGTAGTATCTTTACAATGGAATGAATGTAGAAATCAGAACAGATAATTGTAAAACTCCCAAATTTTTGAAAACAATGCAAAACACTTCTAACTAAACCACAATAAAATAAGGAGTCACAAGGGAAATTAGAAACTTCTGAACTGAATAAAAATGAAAACAGAATATATCAACATTTGAGGAGTTTTAGAATACAGCAATAGCATTGCTAAGACTGATATTCATGGCATGAAATACTTATATTAGGACAAGAGAAAAGTTTCAGATTGATAATCTGAGCTTTCAACTTTAAGAAACTAAGGAAGAAGAGAAAATTGAATTCAGACCTAGAAAACAGAACAAAATAATCAAAACAGAAATCAATAAAATTGAAAAAAAATGTAGGGAGAATCATTGAAAGCAACACCTGGTTCTTGGAGAAGAGCAGTAAAATGGATAAACTCATAGTCAACCTGAGAAAAAAAACACAAGATACAAATCACCAACATCAACAATGAAGAAGAGAACATCACTAAATATTCCACATACTTAAAGGACAATAAGGAATAACATACAACTTTATTCCAACAAATTTGACATTTAAGCCTTTTCACAAAAAGAACTACAGGCCCCATGTCATCACTAGGAATTCTACTAAACATTTAAGGAATAAATAATAACAGCTCTATATAAACTCTTCAATAAAATACTATAAGAGAAAATAGTTCTCACCTCATCTCATAAGGATAGCATTACCCTGACACCTAAACCAGACAAAACATTGCAGGAAAATTAAAAACAATATCCACTATGAACATGCAACCAAAATCATTAAACAAATAAAATTTTGTCATATAGAAAAATAAGAATGTATCATAATCAAGTAAGATTTTTTTCATGAATGCAAATTCATAAATTAATCAGTATAATTTACCTTATAAAGAGACTATAAAGAAGAAAAGACACATAATCATCATAAGAGAATTTGACAGAATTCATCATCTTTCATGGTAAAGCTTCTTAGCAAACTAGGAATAGAAGGAGCTTAACTATCTCAACCTCATAAAAGGCACCTACAA
Source organism: Sturnira hondurensis (assembly GCF_014824575.4). Taxonomy (NCBI): domain Eukaryota; kingdom Metazoa; phylum Chordata; class Mammalia; order Chiroptera; family Phyllostomidae; genus Sturnira; species Sturnira hondurensis. The sequence continues at coordinate 268,001 of NW_028095975.1, forward strand.
GAATCACACAGACATTACACTTGACAAAATATTTATTTTGCAACTGAGGTAGGAATGAGACAAGGATGTCTACTCCTATCATTCTACTCATCATTATATACTGAAGGTTCTACTGAGTACAATAAGGCAAGATATAGAAATAAGCATATATAAGGGAAAGGAAGAAATGGACTTATTCAGTTATGACATTATTGTCTGTGTGGAAAATATGAAAGAGTGAATGAAGTCTTACCAAGGTTGCAAGACACAAGCTCAATGTACAGAAATCAATGGTATATCTATAACTAGCAATAAACAATTAGAAATTCAAATGTATTGTTACAGAAAACAACTCAGCCGCTTTCAGGTGTAGGGAGTGGAGTTTTATTTTACTTGCACAGACCCAGAGGAGTCAGTCTCTAAATTCTGGGCCCTGAGCAGCGGGGGAGCAGTTATTTTTATAGAGCAAGGGAGGGCTCGTCCTTTGGACCATTACTTCTGGCACCAAAGCAGGAGGCAGCTTACAGAAGCAAAAGAAGCAGAGCGTTATCTCTAGCATGCAGACGATAAGCAGTCCAAAGAAGCCAAAAGAAAAACAAGCCACTGGGCTGCAAAAACAAATCACTCTCTAGTCACTCTGTTGTGTCTTAAAATAGCTATTGATTTCCCCCAACAGTATCATTTACAACTCTGAACTACATAAAATATTTATAAATGAATCTAACAACACTTGTGCAATATTTGAATGGTTAGGACAACTAAACACTTTAAAAATTAAAGAAGACATTATTTTTTATTTTAAAATATATTTTGTTGATTACACCATTACATTTGTGCCATTTCCCCCCTTTCATTCCCCTCCACCCTGCCCACCTTGTCCCACCCACATTCCTCCCCTTTAGTTCGTGTCCATGTGTCATAAGTTCTTTAGCTTCTACATTTCCCACACTACTCGATTTTCTCCCCAACATCTATGCTACTTATTCTCTGTACCTTCTCCCCCTTCTCCTCCTCCCACTCCCCTGTTGCTAACCCTCCATGCGATCTCTATTTCTGTGGCTCCACTCCTGATCTACCTGTCTGCTTAGTTAGTTTTTGTTTTAGGTGTGGTTGTTAATAACTGTGAGTTTGCTGTCCTTTCACTATTCTTATTTTTATCTTCTTTTTCTTAGATAAGTCCCTTTAACATTTCATATAATAAGGGCTTGGTGATGATGAACTCCTTGAATTTGACCTTATCTGAGAAGCACTTTATCTGCCCTACCATTCTAAATGAAAGCTTTGCTGGATAGAGCAATCTTGGATGTAGGTCTTTGAATTTCATGACTTGGAATACTTCTTTCCAGCCCCTTCTTGCCTGTAAGGTCTCTTTTGAGAAATCTGCTGACAGTCTGATGGGCACTCCTTTGTAGGTGACTGTCCCCTTATCTCTTGCTGCTTCTAGGATTCTCTCCTTCATTTTAATCTTGGCTAATGTAATTCTTTTTTTTAATATTTTGTTTATTTATCTTTAGAGGGGAAGGGAAGGAGAGAGGAATAGAAACATCAATGTATGGTTGCTTCTCGTGCATCCCCTGCTGGGAACGGGCCCCTGCCGGGAACTGGCCTGCAACCCAGGAATGTGCCCTGACTGGGAATCGAACCTCAATAGTCTGGTTTGCAGGCCCGTGCTCAATCCACTGAGCTACACCAGCCAGGGCTTGGCTAATGTAATTCTGATGTGCCTTGGTGTGTTCCTTCTTGGGTCCAACTTCTCTGGGACTCTCTGAGCTTCCTGGATTTCCTGGAAGTCTATTTCCTTTGCCAGACTGGGGAAGTTCTCCTTTATTATTTGTTCAAATACGTTTTCCACTCGTGGCTGTTTCTTTTCCCCTTCTGGTACCCCTATAATTCAGATGTTGGAATGTTGAAAGATGTCCTGGAGGTTCCTAAGCCTCTCCTCATTTTTTTGAACTCTTGTTTCTTCATTCTTTTCTGGTTGGATGTTTCGTTCTTCCTTCTGGTCCGCTCCATTGATTTGAGTCTCAGTTTCCTTTCCATCACTATTGTATTCCTGTGTATTTCCCTTCATTTCAATTAGTTTAGCCTTCATATGTTCTTCTAATTTGTAGCTAAAATCAACCAGTTCTGTGAGCATCCTTATCACCACTGTCTTGAATTGTGCATCTGAGAGGTTTGCTATTTCCTAGTCACTTAGAGTTATCCGTTCTGGGGCTTTGAGTTCTTCTTGTGCCATGTTTTGGACTGTTCATGCCTGTTACGTATAAGGAGCAGAGCCCTAGGTGTTCACTAGGGCTGGGCCACTCAGTCGCTGGGTTTTAACACTGTATGTGGGGGCAGGGCCAAAGGAAAGCAATGGCGGGCCCCCTCTGCTGCCTCTGGCCGCCATCGCAGGCCTCGCAGTCTGTCCCACTGCACTGGAATGTGCAACCATGGTCAGCCCGCCACCTTTCGCACTCACTGGATTCACCCGCTGGGGCCTGCACAGTCTGTCTCACTGCTCACTCCTTTGCTGGTTTATCTGCACATGAATGTGTGACCACAGGCAGCTTGCCGGCCCGAGCCCTCACTGGGTTCGGGAGCTTCCCAGACGCGGAGCTGCCTGGGCCCCTGGGGTCTGGGGATCCTTCCTGCCCAACCCTGCTCCGCTACTGGCTCTGCCCCTCTTACCAGTCCAGTTGAATGGTTTGTTGTTGTTGGACTTCCGTATAGTTCAATTTTCTGTTCTTTGGCTGCGTCTTTGTTCTCCAAACATTTGTTGTATTCAAACTTGGTTCTGGGAGAAGGCAAAGTGTTTCCACCTATGCCTCCATCTTGGCAGAAGTCCCCATTTTTTTAATGTAATTTTGGACTAAAATCTACCAGTTCTGTGACCATCCTGATCACTAGTGTTTTGAATTGTGCATCTGATAGGTTGGCTATCTCTTGGTTACTTAGAAGTATTGGCTCTGGGGCTTTGAGCTCTTGAGCCATAATGTTTTGGTCTGTTCATGCCTGTTACATGTGAGGGGCAAAAGCTTAGGTGTTCACCGAGGTGGGTCGACCCAGCGGCTACATTGTGACGTGGTATGTGGGGGCAGGGTCAGAGAGGAAGCAATGGCATTTGTTCTGCTCTCTCGGATTTCAGTCCCCTCTGCCACTTCCCACAAGCAAATTTGGCCTTTCTGGTGCTGGTTCCTGGGCTTGAGTACATTCTAGGAAGCTGTGGATCTCTCCAACAAACACTCCTACGAGGCTGGGAGCCTCTCCCAGCACCTCAACCCCGCAAAGTGGTTTCCAGTCAGTGATTTTCGGCTTTAATTCCCATTTCTGAGGCCCTGGGTTGCACGGTCTGTCTCACTACTCATTTTTTTTGCCGGGTTTATCTGCACGTGAATGTGTGACTGCGGTCAGCCAGACACCTTGCTCCCTCACTGGGTCTGCTGGTTGCCACCCCGTGCCTGGGATCTGCCAACCGCTGCCTGCACATCTGGGTGAGTTTGGTGCCACCACTTTTTCCTGCTGTGACCCTCCCCGCCAGCCACCAACTCCATCCTTCTTACTGGTTTGCATGAATGGTTCATTGTTGTCAGACTTTGGTACAGTTCAATTTTCTGTTTTTGTTGTGGTTTTGTTTCTAAATCTTTCTTGTCCTTGTTTGTGTGAGGAGGTACATTATTTCCACCCACACCTCCATCTTGGCTGAAAGCCAGAAAGAATAATAGTGAGCCATTCATTGTTCATGGATTACAAGAATCAGTATGATAAAAGTATCAATTTCCTGTATCTGATCTATAAATTGAGTATAGTCCCAATAAAAAATTCCAGTATAAGTTTTATAAAAATTGAAAAACCGATTCTAAAATTTGTATGGAAAGATAAAAGAATTAGAAGAGTCAAAATAATTTTGAAAAAAAGAAAAGATTCATTCTATCTAGTGTCAAGCCTTATACAACATACTCCAACGCATATAATAGAAAACAGTGGAACAGAACAGAATCTAGAATAACCCCTTTCATATGGGCCCAGTTGATTTTATCACACATGTACAAACAAATTCAATAGAAAAAGTGGTAAAAGTTCAGGCACAATTGAACATCAATATGCCATAAAAGAAAACCACAACCCACGTTGGCACCATATTCAAACATGCAGTAAACATAGATCATAGACTTAACCTAAAGACAAAACTATAACACTTTTACTTGAAAATGCAGATCATAGTCATGACTTGGCCAAAGATTCCTTAAGTGCAAAATTGTGATCCTTCAAAAAACTGAAAATTGCCCTGGCTGGTGTAGCTCAGTGGATTGAGTGCGGGCCTGCGAGCCAGATGATCGCGGTTCAATTCCCAGGTAGGGCACATACCTGGGTTGCAGGCCAGTTCCCAGCAGGGGATGCACGAGAAGCAACCATACATTGATGTTTCTCTTCCTCTCTCCTTCCCTTCCCCTCTAAAGATAAATAAATAAATAAATAAAAAACTGAAAACTTCTGCTCTCAAAAGATATTTTTATAACAATTTTTAAAAATGCACCAAACACTGGGAGAAAATATTGCCAAAGCACATATCTGATAGTTAATTTGTATCAAAGATATATAAAAATATCTCAAAACACAATCATTTAAAAACAATGCAGTTTTTTTAAATGAGAAAAATATTTGATGACCCCTATTTCATCAAAGTAAATATATGGGTGGCAAAAAGTACATGCAAAGTTGGTCTGTATAATTAATAAATACAGAAACATAATTTAGGACCACAATGAGATATCACTAAACATCTACTAAAATGGCTGGAAATAAAATCAAGAAACTAAAAATACCATCTTCTGGCAAGGGTGTGGAACAATATTCCAAGGGTGTGGAATATTCAGGCATAATTGTTAAGAATGCAAAGTGGTAGGTTCACTTTGGAACACTGTTTAGCAATTTCTTATAAAGTTAAAGATATACTCTCTGTACAATGCAGCAATCCAAGTAAATTAAAATATGTTCACATACAAACCTATATAAAAATATTTAAAACAGCATTAGTTGTGATCACCCCATTATGGAAACATCCACATACTTCTCAGCTGGTGAATGAATGAACAGCTGTGGTACATCCATATAATGGATTAACATTCCTCGATAAAAAGCAGTAAGCTTCTTCTAACCCACACAATGACAGCAATGAACATCAAATGCATTATGCTAAGTGAAACTAGCTGCACTCAGAGGTTGTGTCCCATTATGACACTCTGGAAAAGAAACACTCTAGTGATACAGATCAGTGGTTGGCTGGTTGGGGGAGGGGGTTGGAGGTGCTTGTGGAGAGAGTGGATTACAAAATGGCACAAGGAAATATGAGAGAATAATGGAACTCTTTCATGTCTGTTGTGTTGGAAATTACATGATCAGTGTTTGCATTTATTGAACCTCATTCAAGCTATATGCTTAAATGGTTTTACTGTGTGTAAATTATATACAGTAAACCTAACTTAAAATCATTACCATGAGTAACAGCAGTTTAGCACAACATAGAAAAGGTCAGTGAACATGAAGTGAGAACAATAGAAATCCAGCCTGATTTGAAAATGTAGAGAGAAAGAGAAAGACTCACAACCTGGGGAAGAGTAGCAGGCAGTCAACATGTGTGTTAATGGAGCTTCACAAAGAGAGAGAAAACAACAGTATGGAACTATTCGAATAAATAATGTTCAAAAATATCCACATTATGTCCAAAGCAACAACACATGAGTCCAGGAAATTCAGTGACCCTAGCAGGATAAATAAATTTTTAAAATTTATCAAGAACCCCCCACTAAACTAAACACATCATGGTTAAACTTCTGAAAACAAAAGATAAAAGGAAAAGCAGCCAATGACACAAAAGAAATGTATTACATTGCCCCATCCCTCTAAGTAAGAATAACAGCTGACTTCTTTTAATGTGGACAAGAAGACAATGCTGTCCGATAACGTGCTGAAAAAATAAAAATAAAACAGGTAACAGAAATCTCTATCAAGGAGAAATCTTTTAAAACTAAAGGGAAAATTTGAAAAAAAAAAAACCCTTTTGAGACAAAAGGTAAGAGAATTGTCACTACCCTAACTTAATTTCAAGAATTGCTAAAGGAGGCTCTTCAAGTTGAAGGGAAAAGATACCTGATGGAAACTCAGGTCTATGTGTAAGGACAAAGAGCACTCTTCTGGTTTACAAGGCAGCTCATGATAGAACCTTATGCGTTGCTCAGATTTACTCTCATAAGATGTTCTCTTGTACTTAATGCCCAGCCCAGTGTATTCTTTTGTTTGTGATTTTTTTCCAAATTTTGCCATACCCATTGTTGGATCCTGAAATCAACCTAGAGGGTGGTGCCCAGCATTTTACGTGCTAAGAAGCAGAGCAGAATGGTAAATTCTAGAATACATGGATACAAGGGCTAATATTATGTTTTACCAGGCCTGTGGGATTACAATATAAACTGTGGTTTTCGATCTCTGAGTTCCAGTGCAAAATATTTGGAACAGAGTCCTAACTCCAGTGGCTTTTCTATTTCTTGAACACCCCAGTTCTTGTATGTTGATAGCTGATGACTTCCTCTCTGCATATCTTTGCGTGGCTACTTAGTTTTCAACATTTGAGCTCAAATACTACCTTTTTACAAGCATCTTTCTTTCCAGCCTCTCTAAAACCTCAGGATACTGAGTCAGAGTCAGCATTAAATTTATTTTAAGAAATCCCTAGAAGTAAAGAGCATCCAAAGTTGTTTTGAACTTACCTGAAAATTCTATGTGGTAGTCAGGACTTTCTGNGGTGGTGCCCAGCATTTTACGTGCTAAGAAGCAGAGCAGAATGGTAAATTCTAGAATACATGGGTACAAGGGCTAATATTATGTTTTACCAGGCCTGTGGGATTACAATATAAACTGTGGTTTTCGATCTCTGAGTTCCAGTGCAAAATATTTGGAACAGAGTCCTAACTCCAGTGGCTTTTCTATTTCTTGAACACCCCAGTTCTTATATGTTGATAGCCGATGACTTCCTCTCTGCATATCTTTGCGTGGCTACTTTGTTTTCAACATTTGAGCTCAAATACTACCTTTTTACAAGCACCTTTCTTTCCTGCCTCTCTAAAACCTCAGGATACTGAGTCAGAGTTAGCATTAAATTTATTTTAAGAAATCCCTAGAAGTAAAGAGCATCCAAAGTTGTTTTGAACTTACCTGAAAATTCTATGTGGTAGTCAGGCCTTTCTGAAAACTTGTCAGTAGTGGGAAAACATATAGGAAACCAATAATCTATCATGACAGTCTGTCCTAAGTGGGAAAGATGATAAAAATGACAAATAAAGTCTTTATTTTTTAAATTAACATCTGCCTTTCATTTTTTCTCTTTGTCCCCAGGGGAAATAACTATTTTGCACTAGTCTTTTTGTTTCTGTGTTAAAACAGGTTTCCATTAATTCTGGAATTTCTCTGCTTTTCAGTGGTCAAATGTGAACATCCAGTGTTTGAGAATGGAAGACTGGTGTCAGGAGCGGGAAGAAAGTTTTACTACAAGGTGATGGTTGCAGTTGAATGCCTGCCAGGTTTTTACCTTGAAGGCAGTAGCATTATCGCATGTGGACCTAACAGTACTTGGGAACCTCAGATGCCAAAATGTATTAAAGGTACAAAGGGCGCCTTTTATTTCTAGATTTTATTTCTCAGACATTAAATATCAATGATACTGAATAATTGAAAAGCAATTTTTGCAATTAACTCTATCTCATATTCATTTCTGTGACAAGCATATGACATAAAATTTGTGTTTCAGTAGATTCTCAGCACACTACATACATCACATAGGTGTCTGTTGTTCAGCATTTTTAGGTGTAAAAGTGTATAGCAATCATTTTTCACAGTAAATTGAAGCATGAAAATTTTTACCTAATGGTTGATCCTGTCTTCTTTATTTTTTTCCAGTGTCAACACCTCTCAGTACAAAAACTACAATTTCCAGTGTCTCAGGTTTAGTACTATCTGCTTGTATTTTCCAAAATTCTTTAAATGCCAGGTGACATTTTAAAAATCCTTTAAATGTCTGGTGATTTATACTCATCCATAATTTTTAGTTGTGCAAGGAGAAAGAACCTATTCACAGCCATTGTAGTTGTTACACTTAGTGATTTTGAAACTATTTGCCACAGTTTGCAGACATTGGAACAAACTTGGGAACAAGTTAGGTAAACCTTGAACGTCTTTCCTTGTGTGTAAAATGAGTTAATGTCTTCCTCACTGGGTGATAGTAGAGTTAGAATGGGATGCACTTGGAGCACATAGCACAGTTCCTGTCATACAGGAAGCTCTTAAGGGAGTTCATTTATGACTTGCAGCATCACTCCAGTTAATACTAGTGATGAGAAAGGCCCATGGCTTGTTCTTCAATACACATCTTTTCTATGTCATTAACGTTACTAATCTGTTATTTAAAAACAATCTGCTGATAACTCTATAGGGTATCTTCATGATGCAGGATGATGTTGTATTTCCTGGACTGCATTCAGTTTTGCTCCTAGTACCATATGTAGTAACACCTAAACAGGGAAACATCTGCTGTCTCTAGAACAAGACCCCCACCTTTCCCTTTGTCATATAGTTATTCTTTTTCTCCTTACTGGGCATTTTTATTTGGGAACAGAAAGTAGATTTCATAGCAACTGAAAGGCAGAAAACCTCTTTTGTTATTGGAATGAAATGGAGGACTTCTTGCATGGACTTCTGATGAGCTGCTCTGCTTAAGCCTTGGGAGATTATTTTGGTATGGTGGACAGAGCCGTCCTCCTGATTTCAGTGGTGCTGTCTCTGGTTCCTCTCTAGTTTCAGCAGAAACAAGACCCAAGAGCAATGCAGTAGGCACCACATAAGCACAGTTTCACTTTCTGTGGTTTCACTTACCCACAATCACGGCCACAAAATAGTAAATGGAAATTCCAGGAATAAGTAACTCATAAGTTTCAAGTCATTTGCCATTCTGAACAACACGATGAAATCTCACACTGTCCCACTCTTCCCCACCCAGGGACTCATGCCTTGGTTCAGTGTGTTCACCTCACTTCTCATCACATTGTGAGATGGCACCTCACATCCTCACTAGAAGAAGGGAGAGTGCAGTACAATAAGATATGTTCAGAGGGAGAGACCACATTCACATTATTTTTATTACAGGAAGTTGTAAACTTCCATTTGTTCCATTTTATTAGTAGTTGTTGTTAATCTCTTACCTTGCCTAATTTATAAGTTAAACTTTACCATAGTTGTATTTGTATAATAGAAATACAATGTATATATGGTTCAGCACTCTCCAGGTTTCCAGGCATCAGTGGGGCTTGTGGGATGTATCCCATGTAGACAAGGGGGGAATAATGTGGTGGGAAGAGCTTTAGCCTGGGCAGACCTCACTCAAGGTCCTAATTTAGCTCTACTTACTCCAATAATATCATTTCTGTGGGCATTAAACATGAGCACGTTGAACTCAGAACAAATTTCCATTACTGGCTTCTCATTTGTTGGTATATTTCCTATTCTCCTAATATTTTAAGGGATTGAGGGGAATTACGCCTGTTAACACGGTAATTAGAACACTTTTTTATCATTCTTCTATACCTGAAAACTGGTAGCATCCTTGAGTACCTTAGCTGAGTGCTGTGAGGTTTTGGAGGTGGGAAAGATAGGTTTTTTGCAGACTGATATATTAAGTTTGCATGTGAAGTTTATACTCTTTAGCCAATCTGTGTTGATTCACATGGTCCTAGTGGGTATATGCACTGTGGAATACTGTGTTGATCAGCTCTTTTATTTTTTAAATTTTTTTATTTCAAAATATAAAATAATTTTATATTTATCCAGGATTTTTTGCAATTTACTAAATCGTTTCACTTATGATTTGAGTTATTTATTTTTTAACTTTGTTGTTCAAGTACAGTTGATAAGCTCTTTTGAAAGAGTTGGCCATAGTATTGCATAAAGGACTTATATAACACAGATACTGTTTAGTGTTTCAAAGGTGAGAGGATTGTGAGGAACTGTTTATAAAGAAGATAATCTATAGGGTTTTTTCCTGAAGTCTCAAAGTTCCTCATGGGACTTTCAATCATTTTTATCATCAGTTAGAAGAAACTACATAAAAAGTCAGTAGCAACATATGAAATATGAGAAGATAGATATGCATGCCCAAACATGAAAAATGTGAAATACTAAGTGAAAATCAAAAACATAAGAATTATGTAGTACAATAGGGATTGGATGTCAGGTTTTTCAAAGATACGTATTTTTTGAACAGCTTATTTTTATGATTTTCTATTAGTTAATTTCTGGGACTTCCATTCTAAAATATAAAGCTACAGTGAACACTCTTAAGCAAAGTCCATATAGTAACTTTCCATAGTAGAATTGCAAAGATAGGAAAGTGTGTGTATTTTTCATTCAGAGAAAGAATTAATCTTTGTAAAAAAATAAAAAGTCAAATTAAATCTCTAATTTTGTATAGATAAAGCTGGTGAATGTAATCAAATTTATTTTTTGAGGTGTCAAGACTGTTGTTCCAACTACACCTCCCACTGCAAGTCAACCAGGTTCAGTAACACTTTATCCGATTTATATTAAGAATTTCATAAGGTGATGAGTAAAAAATGTCATGTGTTAATTTGTGTTTGTTTCATTATATACAAAGAAGCTGAACTTTTTCTCATCCACATTTACTTATTCATGTTCTTTGCTCATTTTTTCTATTATGTTTTTAAAATATTTTTGTTGGTTTGTCAATTTATTATAAATTAAAGCCCCCATAACAAGAAGTGAATCATATTTAGCTTTTTATATTTGCCTTATTTTTACTAATCACCTTTCTCTTAAGATTTTATATGTTTGGATATAGATTGCTTTTTATAACTTCTAACTATATAAGTAATAGTATACAAATGTATATTTGTAAAATTTCAAATATTACAAAAGTATATGGAATAAAAGATTAGTCTCCTTCTGTTTCTATAGTTTATTAACTGAATTAATCATTTAATAGTTTAGATGTTCTTGTCTCTGTCTCTATACATTCACATCCTCAAATGTGTAGACACACGTATCTTACTGTTCTTTTCTTTTTGTTAACCAGAAATGGAATTATTCGATTCATATTTTTCTAAAACTCTCACATTTTACATTTACATCTTAGACTGAGATTGTATTTAGATTTATCCCCATACTTTTAATGTGGATTTTAGTATATACCACATTTTTTAAAATTTAAATTTATTTATTTTAATTGTTGTTAAAGTACACTTTTCTCTTTTACTCTAATCCCAGCCCACCCACCCCCAGTGCTCCCCACTTCCCTCCCATTTCCACCCTTCTTAGTTTTTGTCCATGTGTCCTTTATACTTGTTCCTGTAAACCCTTCTCCTTTTACCCTGAAATTTCCTCCCCTATCCCCTCTGGATACAGTCAGCCTGTTCTCTATTTCAGTGTCTTTTGTTATATTTTGCTTGCTTGTTTGTTTTGTTGTTTAGGTTCCTGTTAAAGGTAAGATCATATGGTATTTATCTTTCACCACCTGGCTCATTTCACTCAGCATAATGCTTTCCAGTTCCATCCATGCTGTGACAAAGGGTAGGAGCTCCTTCTTTCTTTCTGCTGCATAGAATTCCATTGTGTAAATGTACCATAGTTTTTGGATCCATTCATTTACTGATGGACACCTAGGTTGTGTCCAGCTCTTGGCTATTGTAAATTGTGCTGCTATGAACATTGGGGTGCATAGGTTCTTTTGGATTGGTGTTTCAAGATTCTTCGGGTATAATCCTAGCACTGGAATTGCTGGGTCAAAAGGCAGATGCATTTTTAGTTTTCTGAGAAAATTCCATACTGTTTTCCATAGTGGTTGTACCAGTCTGCAATCCCACCAACAGTGCACTAGGATTCCCTTTTCTCCACACCCTCTCCAACTCTTGTTGTTTGTTGCTTTGTTTATGATGGCCATTCTGACCAGTGTGAAGTGGTATCTCATTGTGGTTTTAATTTGCATCTCTTTAATAGCTAGCGATATTGAGCATCTTTTCATGTGTCTCTGGATCCTCTGTATGTCCTCCTTGGAGAATTCTCTCTTCTAGTGCTTTGCCCACTTTTTAATTGGGTTGCTTGTCTTCTTAGAGTGGAGTCATGTAAGTTCTTTGTGTATTTTGGAGATTAAACCCTTGTTTGAGATATCATTGGCAAATATGTTTTCCCATACAGTTGATTCTCTTTTTATTTTCATACTGTTTTCTTTAGCCGTGCAGAAGATTTTTATTTTGATGAGATCCCACTTGTTTATTCTTTCCTTTATAGTCCTTGCTCTAGGGGACATATCAGTAAAAATGTTGTTGCATGAAATATCTGAGATTTTCCTGCCAATGTTCTTCTCTAGGGCTTTAATGGTTTCATGGCTTATATTTAATTCTTTTATCCACTTTGAATTTATCTTTGTGGATGGTGTAAGTCGGTGCTCAAGTTTCAGTTTTTTGCATATAGCTGTCCAGTTCTCCCAAAACCATTTGTTGAAGAGGCTATTTTTACTCCATTTTATGTTGTTGCCCCCTTTGTTGAATATTAATTGACCATAGAGACTTGGGTTTATTTCTGGGTTCTTTGTTCTGTTCCATTGGTCTATGTGCCTGTTTTTATGCCATTACCAGACTGTTTTGATTACAGTGGCCTTGTAATACAGTTTGGTATAAGGTATTGTGATCTCTCCTATTTCACTCTTCTTTCTCAAAATTATAGCAGCTATTTGGGGTTGTTTATGGTTCCATATAAATTTTTGAAATGTTTGTTCTCTGTCTGCAAAATATGCCATTGGTACTTTAATTGGTATTGCATTGAATCTGTAAATTGCTTTGAGTAGTATGGACCTTTTGATGATGATAATTCTTCCAACCCATGAACATGGTATATGTTTCCATTTGTTCATGTCTTTAATATATACCACTTTATTTAACCATTTTAACATTAGTGGTTGTTTATATGTACATAAGTTTCACATGAACAGGTAGTTGGTTGGTTCAATTTTTTTCTCTAATGAGTATATGAATTGTGTCTTATTATAAAAGTTGTAGGTCTTCCCCTTGCTGAAATTCTATAAAATTTTTAACCATATGTTTTCATTGCATTCTTTGCCTTTAAATTCTGTTACATCTGAAATTGGTATGAACATTCATTATTTTCTCTCCAAATGTTTGAAGTGCCAGTTTTTATCATACATGAAATTCATAGGTGTTCCAATTGTTTCTCGGTTCATTGAACTCTGCCCATGGCTGTGCCAACACCAAATCTTTAATTTTTTACTGTAGTACTATGACATGCCTTACTATCTGGCAGAACACTTTCTTCTCAGCAATGTTCAAGCCACTCATGCTATTTTTTGCAGATTAACTTTTATTTTATTTTATTTTATTTTTACCATTTTAACCATTTTAAGTTTACATAAGTGGCTTTAACTACATTCACCTTGTTGTGCAACCATCACTTCTATATTCCAAAACTTTTTCATCTCAAATTAAAACATTATACCCATTAAACAATAACTCTCCATTTTTCCCTCCCCCAAACCCTGGCAATTGTTCTTCAGTTATCTATCAATTTAAATATTTTGGCTTATTGTGAAATAATAAGCATAACATTAGCATAACATTTTCAAGGTTCATCTACCTTGTAGCATGTATCAGAACTTTATTCCTTTCATGATTAAATAATATTCCACTGTTAGTATACACCACATTTGTTGTCCATTCACTTCACTATAGGCACTTGAGTTGTTTCCAACTTTTGGCTATTTTGAATCTGCTTCTCTGAGTATTGGCATTTGAGTAACTGTTTAAGGCCTGTTTTCAACTTGGGGTGTGTACACCCAGGAATAGAATGCTGGGTTATGTGCTAGTTCTCTGTTTACTTTCTAAGCAATAGCCACAGTGTCTCCCACAGCAGCTGCACCAATTTTACATTCCCACCAGAGAGCCACAGAAGTTCCAATTTCTCCACCTCTTTTCCAATGCTTGTCATTTTCTGTTTTTTGATACTAACCATCCTAATGTCTATGAAGTACTCTCATTGTGGGTTTTACTTGCACTTTCTAATGATTAGAGAATATATTTTCATGTGCTTATTGGTGCTTTGCATATCTTCTCTGAAAAAATTGCTATTCCAGTCTCTTGTACATTTTCGATTTTGGTTATTTTCTGCTATGAACTTTTAGGAGCTTATTATATATTTTCGATGGTAACCCCTTATCAGATGCATTATTTGCACGTTTCCTTCCATTCTATGAATTGCCTTTCCACTCTGCAGATTGTGACCATGGATAAGCATTTTTAGTTTTGATGAAGTCCAGTTTATCTATTTTCATCTTTGTCACCTGTCCTTTTGGTGTCACATCCAAGAAATCACTGTCAGACCCAAAACCATGAAGCTTGTCCTTTATGTTCTTACTAAGAGTTTTATAGTTTTAGCTCTTATATTTAGTTCTTTGATCCATTTTGAATTCATTTTTATATATAAGGATCAAACTCCACTCTTCTGTATGTAGATATTTCAAGAATGTTGTTGAAAAGATTGCCCTTTCCCAATTAAATGTTCTTACCACCCTTGCAGACAATCATTTGACCGTGAATGTGAAGGTTTATTTCTGAGCTCTGTATTCTATTCCATGGATTTGTATTTATGCCCATAACAACGCGTTTTGATTATTGTAGCTTTTGAGTAAGTTTTAAAAACAGAAAATGTGAGTTCTCTTAACTTTACTCTTCTATTTCATGGTTGCTTTGCCTATCCCTAATCCTTTGAGATTGCATATTAATTATATATTGAAATTTTCTATTTATATAAAATGCATATTCCAGATGGTGATAGGGGTTGCATATGATCTGTAGGTTATTTTGTGTAGTATTAACATCTTAATTATCTCAGGTCTTCCAGTTCATGAACACAGGATATCTTTTCATTTATTTATATTGTCTTTTCTTTCTTTTAGGGACACAACATTTTGTAGTTTCCAGGATAGGAGTCTTTCACCTCCTTGGTTAACTTTCTTCCTAAGTATTTTACTCTTTTTTTGATGCTATTGTAGAGTTGTTTGCTCAATTTCCTTCCTTGTTTGTTCTTTGTTAGTGTATAGAAATGCAACTGTTAGTGTATAGAATTGCAGGTTACTGTCTACAACTTTGCAGGCTACAAACTTGTTAGTTCCAACTGCTAAGTTTGTGGGCATGTGTATGTGTGTAATTTCTACATGTTTCTACTTAAAAATCATATAATCTAAAACAGAGATTGTTTTATTTCTTCCTTTCCAATTTGTATGCTTTTTTTTCTTGCCTAACTTCATGGGTTATAACTTTCAACATTATGTTGAATGAAAAAAACAAACAGTTATCTTGCCTTGTTCCTGATCTTAAGGGAGAAACTCTCAGTCTTTCAGCATTGAGTATGATGTTAGCTGGGGGATTTCATAAATGGACCTTGTTATGTTGAAATTTCTCTGTATTGCCAAATGCCCTCTAAATTATTTATTAAGCCCTCCTTAATTTTTTTAAGTAGAATTACATTGAATCTATAGGCTAATACTGACAATACGCTAATGGTAAATTTGCATGCTGTACCACAGAATATTGTCACAGAAAATATTACTAGAGAGGAGGAACAATTCTGATGACATTGAATATGAATCTATAATATAATAGCACTTTAAATTAAAAACATTAATATAATTTATATAAGAAAAATGAAATTCTAAAAGATTTTGTACAAAGGCAAAATATCAAAACTTTTGAATTTCGAGGTCAGTAAGTTTTATATTTACTTCTTTTTGTGAATTATTTTTATTTTTTTTCTTTTTTCTAGGACTTTCCACTCTCAGTATTGAATCACCAAATGATGACGACAATTTAGGTATTATTTTGGTTATACATAACACTGCATTATGAAATCTTAGAGTTCTACACAGAAATATTATATTTCAATTATCTGTAGTTATACAAGAAACAACCTGTCACAAAGGAGTGATATTTGACATTTGTACTCATTTTAGTAGTGCAGATACCATGACATGTGTAAGCAGTAGTATGTGTAGACACATGTAGATAACACAGTTTTTAAGAGATGCCTTAAATAAGGATCCCTAATAAGATGAGGTAATATTCTCAATTGCTGTGGTTGTTTGTAGGTTAAAATTTACAAAACCTAACTTGCTGTCCATGTGATAGTGTTACTTTGTAATGGCAATTTTTAAATGGATTTTCTTTCTATTCATACCTTGTATACATAAGCCTTAGAGTACTTCAAGTTGGGTTAGTTATTTTCTAGGTCAGGCTTCACTCTGTAGGCTCACAAGGTTCACACAATATATGTTAAAGGAAATGATAAAGTATAGTTGTGACAGTTAGGTGAAAGATAAGGAGTTATGATGAGTAAGTGAAGAGAAATATATATTACTTTTCTTTACATTAGGCTAGTTTAGTAAGGTTTATCTTTTTATGAAATGCGCCTTAGGCTTGTTCTGTTTTCCCTCTGAACACTGCAGTCAAGCCATCATTGTGCCAGTGAACCCAGGGCCATTCTAAGATGCTACACACTTGATAATTTTTATGAAATGACAAAAGCAGAGGTAAACCTGACATTGTATGCTGTGACTTATAGAAATTTAATGAAAAGAATGGCAGTTTGGAAACAGAAGCAGTAGTGGCCAATGTTTCTAAGATTTAAGATTTGGTAGTATTATTTATTACTCCCTGGATAGTAAAAAAAAGAGAGAACTGCATATTTAAGTTTCTAATCATAATTTATCCATGTGCCCTGGTGTTCCATTTTCATGCTTAGAATGTTCTTGGTAAGACTGTGTCTTCTTTTGGGGAGTGGGGGTACATGAGGAAGTATCAATGATAAAATGACATATTGTTTGTGAAGATTGCAAACTGTGTCTGTGTAATCAACTAATAGAACTTCATTTATGACTTATCAGATAGACTCACTTTTGAGGAACAATAGAAATGAAATTTCTAACAAAATCATAAGAATGATAAACTGAAGACTGAACTAAACCAACTCTAGTGGGATAATATGTTCTCTAAAATAATTTTCCTCTAACCTAGTGAATTCTAATTTTTATAACCTGGGGTGGTGACTGCAGCACAAAACAATGACAAGCAAGGTTCTAATTAAGAGTTTCCCAAGTTAGACCCTAAGCCTGAACCAGAGAGAGGGTTCTGTGATCAAAATGACCTGGATGCACTAGCAGTTATATACACTAAACTAAGGTGATAAACTTTTTCTTTGCTGTAGTTTCTGGGTAATCTGATCAATGTTTAAATGCACAGACTCTCTGGAGACTCACATGTGCTCAATTATCTTCAAACTGGTTTTATTTGTTTCTCAGATGGAGGACTTATTGCCGTGATTGTTCTTATTGTACGTAAGTGTCCAACACTTGGATGCTACTTAAATCAAAATATTAATGTGAAGAAGTGCATCTTTAATGATATTTTTAGCTTTGGCAGTTTTTATAGCTTGAAATTAAGTAAACCAGTCTAGAACTACCTGACTTTTTACATGATATTCTACCTTGTGTTGGTGATTGTATATTCTTGTGTATTCTATATGTCCAGTTATCAACAAATCCTAAATAATATATGTATTTGCTGTCAAGGAGATTAGTCATATGAACTTGCATTCCAAATATTATAAATTATGCAAGAATTCACCTCTGGATTACTATGGACTTTTTAAATGATTCCAGGGAATTGCATTTAGACAGAGAAGTGTCTAGATAGAATATTAATGTATAGGTGCTTTAAAAATATAACATTCTGACCACTGAAATATGACTAACATTAGTTTCTTTTGGTAGATTTTCAGCCTTGGTAATTATTTTTTAGAGTTACATGTTTTTTGTTTTCTGGTTTCTTGTAGTTCTTGACATTGCAGTAGTTGGCGCCTGTCTGTACAAATATCTTCACATAAGGAAGAGAGCGTAAAATAAACATGTTTTTATGGACGTATTGGTGCTTCTCATTCCCGACATACTTTTGTGCAGCTTTGGTTTGCATTCTGTATCGCCTGCTGCCTTGTTTAATCATGTGCCTGTGTGAGTGTGCTATCAGAACTGCATTTCCTTACTACAAATATTTTCCTCTATTTTAATATCATTCAATTATGTGGTAATCTAAACAGAATTGCTTTAGCTGTTACAACTGTAAGAAAAAAATCTGTGGGGTTTGAGATTTAAGTTCTGCAGAAAATCATGGATCACTATAGGGCCTTCCCTAACCTAGGTCTACTCTATTTCCTAAAGTGGGGTGGCCAAAACTTAATTTCAAATAGTTCACTGTGGAGAATTTGACATTTTTATTCACTGGAATTTTTAGGATGAAAGCTTCCATTTGTCCATATAACTTGTTTTAAGAAGTTGTGTAGATGTTTTATTCAAATACTCAAATTGAATTCTTTTCATTTAGAGTTGTTAGTTATAGAAATTAAACTAGGGAATTAAAACAACACTAATTGACTTTCCTCTCATGTTTTCTTAATTTACTGAGTTTCAGTAAAACTGAAGGGTTAAACTTAAAGTTGCTGAGAGGGTTGAATTACCAAGGCACCTCATTAACTTTATCTTTCTTTTTATCTACAAAATGGGAATTTAGAATAGAAAACATTGACAAATATATATCTTCTAAGGAGAATTGAATTTGTGAACATTGCACATAAATGTTAACGAAATAATTTTCAATGTACTGAAAGACTTAGAACTACTGGAGCTTAGACCAGAAACTGAAAAATTTTATTTTCAGCAGTTTATTTTTGCCTGTCACTTTGGAGGTAGCTTTAAAATCAAAGTAACACTTTTAAGAGTTTTTGAATTGGGGGTCATACAATATGTTTTACTTTTATATTAATAATTGGTTATCTTTTTAAAATATTCACAATGCCTTTATTTGGACCTTAAATTTAGAACACATGAGATAGTTTTTAAATTAAATATACACTGCAGTCTGAGTAAGAAATGATCTCAGTGGAATGTTTTTACAATGCAAAAGGTTCATGAATAATACCTTCTAAAAAAAGCAAAATAAAATAGTTTTGTGTTCCTCACTTTGTTTAAAACATCAGTGCATCAGAATACTTAATGGTTCTTTAAATAAGTATGAATCAAACACTCTAGCGACCAGTGAATGTCTCTTTTAAAAGTGAGGAATTATCTGAGTCATTGTACTCCGGGATTAAAGGTTCAGTGCGGTCACTGATCTGAGTTCCATTTCTAATTAGCTCCCAGTGCTGATGCTGCTGGGCCTGGACTGTACTTTGAGTAACAAGGGTGAAGACTGTTACTGATGAGCCAGTATATTTGAAATTTGAATGCAATGAAGTTTATAAGCAAATTTTTCTCCTGTTTAGATTTCTTAAAGACTCCTCACCTTATATATATGCTCTAGACAAGATGTGGAGTAATATTCAGCATTACCTGCCTTCTCTGAGGAAAAGTACATATTTTATTATATTCTTTGCACTGTTTAATGTCCATAATCTCCCCCCAAAATACTTGGCAGCCATTGCTTTAGAAACTAATTTACAAGGCTCTAAATATACACAGACACTCCTCTTTTTCTAGGGGTAACTCTGGAAGCAGGGTACTAGTCACAGGTAATCAAACATTGATGTTAAAACTTGGTACTAAGTGGATTGAGGTAAACTTGTACTTATGATGATTTGGAATACAATTACCCATCTACAGCCTTCACACCAAAGTGGAACAATAGGCCTTGGTTGGATAGTTCAGTTGGTTAGAGCACCATCCTGATACGCCAAAATTGTGGATTTGGTCTCTACTCAGAGCACATATAAGAAGCAACCAATGAATGTACGAATAAGTGAAACAACAAATCCACGTCTCTCTCTCTCTCTCTCTCCTTTCTCTCTCTCTCTAACCAATAAATAAAATATTAAAACAGAAAGATAGCATGAGTAGTCATTTTTAAGATTATTAAACATATTTAAATTACTTGAAAAATGGCCACAAGAGATATATATCCCATCACTTATAATGTGGGGAACTACCCTAGGTTACAATCAAGAGTTTGGGAGCAGATTCCACACAGCCCAGTGGGAAGAACAATTTCTTGGCAAACAAACAAAATGTCTTTGATCCCAGGGCCAAAGGGAAAGATAAACATTCCTGCTAGAAGGTTGGTCTGGGCCTCCCAGCCCTCTCTGTCTTCTTGTTCTCCCAGGATTCCTTGAGGCTGAAGCCAACCAGTTTTCAGACTGATGTGAGCTTCAAGGTGTCTGAAACCCTTGCAGTTAATTTATTAAATGCTGAAGTCAATGTAAAATAACTATAATTAAAAATTTAGTTTTAGATTTTCATTGTCTTCAAATATCTTTGTTTTATCAAAGAAACATTTCTTTATATTTATACTAATGCTTACTTAGCTCTCTTATGTATTGGATTTCTATTTTTAAATGTATTTGAAGAAAAAGCTGCTACTACTACAGAAAATAAAATGAATTGACTTCAAAAAATAGAAAAATACCGCCGTCTTGGAGCACTCAGGGATGGGCCTAACCACCACATCGCCCCCCACAGTAGTGTTTAGGAAGCTGCTGGACCACAAGTGGGTCCCGTGACAGTGGTGGCTCACAGTGGTGCCTCCCCACAGAGAGAAATATCAAGAATCCAGGGCTAACTGGTCCTCTCCGACACTGGGCAGGCATCCCGGACCTGCTTGCTGTCACAAGCATTGTGCAGATAACTGGCTGGGCCGGTTTTAGCCTTAGCCTGTCTGTCATGGTCAACTGACTAAGGCAGGCACTACAATGACATTTTCTAATTTAATAGTTATTATAGTTCATCGTTCCAATTTAATCATTAATAATCCTACTGAGGACTTCGAATACAAGATGTGCTATAAGTGTAAAGTACACACCAGATTTCAAAGAGTTAGCATAAAAATGTTAAATACATGTGCACTGGCTTAAGTAAAATATATTGAAAATCAATATTCTTCTTTATTTTACTTTTCATGGCTTCAAGAAAATTTAAGTTATCCATGTGACTCATTGTATTTCCTGGCCAGTGCTTGAATAGAATGAGGAATTTTAGAAAGATGCCTCCTTTTACAATTAAAGGGCAATATAAACTTTCATTCTTGGGGAGGATCTCTTACCAGAACTCATGGTTTTCTTGACAATAGGGGTGAATGAGGCATTATTGAAATTGAATACTGGTGAAACTGCTACCTTTAAAATGTTTCGTCTTAGAGCCAGATTTTAAATTGTGACATTAGGAAAGCTCGTGTTTCTCTACAGTCTTTCCCACTGGAACTAAATTAAAATGAGAAAACATTTATTAAGTACTTTCTATGCAACACTTCTATTACTTGGTTTGGAGGGAATAAAAATATATAACACAGGGATAAGAAAAAGTAAGACTAATTAGCATTTGAAATTGCTTTAAAAGAATCATTTCTTTCTAGTTCAGGGATTCAATAGTTTATTTTTTAGTTGTCCATTTTCTAAACGGGCTTCTGGCATTTAATTTCTGTACTTAATGATGTTTGTCTCTGATGCTATTTCTTTACCTTGCCTTGTAGGGAAACACAGGTTACTGCTGTGTGCAGTACTTAACAGAATGAATCAGCCACTCTAGAAGAGCAGGCATGCTAAATGGTTTCCACAATCCAGTGTATCAGTTCATCTTTTGATCTGTTAAAATGTTAAGTTCTACCATGAGTTTGTATAGCTAAAATGGGAAAAATGATGGAAGTCACTCATAAAATTAAAAATAGAACTACCACATGATCCAACAATTCCACCTCTGGGAATACATCAGAAGGAAATGAAGTCACTATGTGGAAGAAAACATATCTGCACCTCCCTGATGATCACAATATTATTTACAATAACCAAGAATTGGAACAGCCTGTGTTTTTCAACATATGACTAGATGAATAAAATGTTATTTATAGAAGTCTTCCCATTTGTAACAACATGGATGGAACTTGAGGGCATGCAGTGAAATAAGTCATGTAGAGAAAGACAAACGCTGTCAACCTGATATACAGGAATCTAAAAAAAAACAAACTCATAGAAAAAAGAAATGACTTTTGTTGTTGCCAGAGCCAAGGGTAAGGGGGTTGGGTGTTGGTAACCGCCCTGCCTGTCCCTTTTCC
Source organism: Sturnira hondurensis (assembly GCF_014824575.4). NCBI lineage: Eukaryota > Metazoa > Chordata > Mammalia > Chiroptera > Phyllostomidae > Sturnira > Sturnira hondurensis. Next base: position 290,170 of record NW_028095975.1, read on the forward strand.
TCCACAGGACTTTGTAGTCCGTGTGAATTTGTCTTTGATTTCCCATCCATGATGCTGGGGGCACTGCAGGCCAGTGCACATGTCAGTTGGGGAAATAGGGGGGAGGGTGTCAAAGGGCACCAGCTTCCAATTATGTTAAGCAAGTACTGGATTATAATGGATAGCATGGTAACTGTAATTAGCAGTGCTATATTGTATATTGTCAAATTGCTAGGAGAATCTTAAAAATTCTGATCACAGAGAAGAAAAAAATTTTGTAAGTATGAGATGATGAATATTGATTAAAATTTTATAGCAGTTATTTGTTAACTGTGCATTATCACATCATTATCTGTACACCTTAAATTTGTATAAAGATATGTGGCAATTATATCAATAAAAATTGAAAGAAAAAAATTTACAAAGTAAATCTCTGGTTTCCTTTCCTATGACAAATGCGACTGTTAAGACATAATGCTAACATTTCAATGGGGCCTGAATGTAGTCACCAATCTGTCATGCTTCTTCGAAACTGGTATGAATTTGAGTGTGAACAAAGATGTTTGTTTTCCTTCAAATAACACTTGCTTTTACAAAGCAAGTCAACACAGCATCACTGGTAGTATTAAGGTTGGTAGGTGATTTTCTAAATGAAATCTCCAAATTTAGAGAACTATAGTATTAAATGAAATTATTTTTTGTACAGAAACTGATTTTGAAGTCTTTTTGTTTAAGGATTAATGCCAACTCTTAAGGTTCATTCTGTCAACAACTCTAAAATGTGTCTTATATATTGTTTGTTGTAAGGAAAATTTTACACATGTGTGTAACACTTTAGCCATCAAACTAAAAACAAAACTGAAAACTGGGAATCTGAACAAATTTGACTTCCTTAACTAAGAATATTATTGAAAAATCTTCATAGTAAATAGGGTAAACTTCTATCTAAAAATATTTTTGTAACATTTTGATGACTTAAAGAAGCTATAAAGTTAATGTATGGCATTTATTCTTAACATTTTCTAACATCAACAAACCAGTCAAGAATCAATAAAAATTTGGAATCAGTTGCCTACTTCTGTAAAAAGAAGGCTCCAACACTCAATAACAAGAATGCCAGCTTGATACAAAGTGAACACTGTGGCCTTGTAGTTTTCTCAGGGAGAATTCTACTTTTTAAGGGACATAGAATACACTCTAAATTCTGGCCTGGGCAGTTTTCTCTCCCTAGTAGAACAAAAAGAGCTCACTTTTTTTCCAGTATTTTTTATTGTTCAGTTACAGTGGTTCCCATTTCCCCCTCATTCCTCTCCCCTCCCCTCCCCTATCCTACCCCATCTTCCACATGCAATCCTCCGCCCCCCCACATTGTCTTTGTCCAAGGGTCCTTTATACATGTTCCTTGACTCTTCCCTTTCTTTCCCCTTTTATTCCCTTCCCCCTCCCCCATCCCCTTTAGTCACTCTCAGTTCTTTATCTCCATGTCTGTTTCCATTTTGCTCACATTTGTTTTGTTGATTGGGTTCCACTTATAGGTGACTTCATATGATATTTGTCTTTCACTGCCTGGCTTACTTCACTTAGCATAATGCTCTCCAGTTCCACCCATGCTGTTGCAAAGGGTAGGAGTTCCTTTTTTCTGCTGTGTAGTATTCCACTGTGTGAATGTACCACAGTTTTTTGATCCATACATTTACTGATGGGCACTTAGGCTGCTTCTGGCACTTGGCTATTGTAAATCATGCTGCTATGAACATTGGAGGACATAGGTTCTTTTCAATTGGTGTTTCAGGTTCTTAGGATATAATCCCAGCAGTGGAATTGCCAGGTTGAAAAGCAGTTCCATTTTTAGTTTTTTGAGTAAATTCCATACTGTTTTCCACAGTGGCTGCACCAGTCTTCATTCCCACTTAACAGTGCATTAGGGTTCCCTTTTCTCCACAACCTCACCAGCACTTGTTGTTTGTTTATTTGTTTATGATGGCCATTCTCACTGGTGTGAAGTGGTATCTCATTGTGGCTTGAATTTGCATCTCTCTGATGGCAAGTGATGCTGAGCATCCTTTCATATGTCTATGGGCCCTCTGTATGTCCTCCTTGGAGAACAGTTTGTTCAGGTCTTTTGCCCATTTTTTATTTGGATATTTGTCTTGCTGGTGTGGAGTTGCATGAGTTCTTTATACATTTTGGTGATCAAACCCTTGTCTGAGGTATCATTGGCAAAGATAGCTCACTTAAACAAGTCATCTAGCTGTAGGCAGTTTTGTAGGAAGTAAATTTAGATAATATCAAGTTGTATCAGGATCTCATTCTTTGTGTGCATATCACTTCACCTGCACAAAGGCAGAATAAATCTTAAGCCACACATTTCAGAAAAGGAAACTTAATTTTGTGTATTGGTCCTAGAAGGAAGAAAACTCACCTAGCTCAGGTAGCACTTCATGCTCAGGTGGAATAGATTCCCCTCTTCTGAGTCCTCACACCAGTCGGAGTCTCCTTTGGATGAGCCAGTGGGCAAAGCGAAGGGACTGCTGCTCTAATTCTTTCTTACACGTTTTGTTTCACACTTTTCTACCTAGTGGCACAAACTGGGCCAAAGAAATGTTGCCCCGAATTGGACATNTAAAAATAAAGTTTTGTGTACTTACCTGTACAAGCCTCTAGGAGAGGTTCCCATGTTTTATCAGGCTGACAAAGAGAAGACAGGGCAAGAGCAAAGATACGCATGTATCCTGGGCAACACTGATATTCTACACTGTCCCCAGGTTGATAAACATTATTAGGAGAACCTTTGAGATCATAGATTCATATCTCAGTGGAGCACCACAGGCATCTGGGCATAACAGAATGAGAGTGTGAAAGTAAAGCATTTTCTTTCTCACCAGCCATGGAGCCATGGATCATAGTCCAGAAGCAGGCATTTAGGACAGAATAAAGGGAAAGATCATTGGCAAGATTTTAAGTGACTGTTCTGTACTTTTACAGGATCATGTGCCACACCTGATTTAATTCCATTAGATTTCCACTTAATTACATTAATTCCATTAGCATTTGTTTCTTGCTGAAAAAGGTGAATATTCATTACATAGTAAATTGAAGAGACAACAGCAATATTTTTGGTTTTAAATATATTTAACAGTATCCAACCTTCCCCATTGTTTTTAAATTCATTTCACACTTACCTCTCTCCTAAGAAGACTTCTGCAGTACATAGCCCTCCATCAGATTACCCTTCCACAGTTTGAAGCACAAACTGAGGATGATGACTTGCCACCTTAGGCACAGACTTCTCTTAGAATGCAAGTTCCTGAGGTCAGGGACAATATGCCTTCCTTTCCTACTATATTCTGTACCCAGTGGGTGCTCAAGAAATGCTGTCATAAGCACTGACTGTTAAATAATCATTGCAGATTTCATAGATCAAAACCTGGACTAAAGTGTTTCAAAATGTAAGACTTCATATGTTTCATATCATAGGAACTAAGCACTTTATAAGTGAATAAATGCCAATTAAATACCAACATTATAACTTTAACATTATTTTAAATATAATTTATTCTTCCTTCACTAATCAATGGATCATGCTTTTCCTGAAATTTTCTCTGAGGTAGCTGTTTGGCCATATCATTATGCCATTAGAATTTTTTATTTCTTGTTTTTTTTTAGTGGTAGTTTTTCCCTTCCTAGAATAGTGTTACTTCTACTTTAGCAATTCTCCTTCCTCTAAATTGTCTGTGGGCTTGAAAACCTAACAAATCTGACAGAACTATTGTGTAAATTAATGTGCTGCAGACCCATAGAGCCCTAGAGGGCTAGAAGAATGCAGAGGCCTCTCCCACAAGGTTAAGGCCCTAAGGAGAAAGTGGGTAGGTAGATCTGTGCTGATCCCTGAGAAACTTTTCTGATTCCCTGGATTGGTCTTATATCAGATTGATGTTAAAGTTTAAAAGATATGTATTTGCACTTCTAACAAACAACAAAAGGTATCTGACATTCTAATTGAATTTACTGGAGTAACTTTGGTTAATAACATTATATACATTTCAGTGTACAACACTGAAAGAGCACATCTGTATACTCTGTTGTGGAGTTTAGTCTCCTTCCCTCACCTCCCTTTAACCTCTTTAACCTCCTGCCACCAGCACCCTTCCCATCTAGCTACTGCCACTTTGTTGTCTGTAAGTGTTCCTTATGTCTGGTTTGGTTGTTCATCGGTTGCTTTTTGTTGTATATCCCACATAGGAGTGAAATCACGGTTTTGTCTTTTTCTGGCTACTTACTTCCTTAGTATAATACTCTCAAGATCCATCCATGCTGTTTCAAGTGACAATATTTAAACTTTTTATGTGACTGAGTAGTATTCCATTGTATATATTTACCACATCTTTATTCAATCACCTGTTAAAGGACAGGTAGGTTGTTCCCATGTCTTGGTTAATGCAAATAATGCTGCAGTGAACATAAGGAACCCTGTATCTTAATAAATGCTTTCAAACTATTCTGGTAGATGACAAGATGAGGGAATGCTGGTTCATATGTTAGCTCTATTCCTAATTTTTTTTGATGAACCTTCATACTGTTTTTAATAGTGGCTGCACGAATTTACATTCCCACTAGAAGTACATATGGTTTCCTTTTTCTCCATAACCTCTCCAATACTTGTTGGTTCTTCTCTTATTGATAATAAACATTCTAAGAGGTGTGAGGTGGTATCTCATTATGGTGGTTTTGATTTGCATCTCTCTTATACCTAGTGATGTTGAGGAACTTTTAATCTATTGGAGACCATCTGAATGTCTTCCTTGGAAAATTGTTCAGGTCCTCTGCCCATTTTCTAATCAGATTTTGTTGTTGGGCTGTATGATTTCTTCACATATTTTGGAAATCAGCACCTTGCCAGAGGTACCTTTGGCAAATACCTTTTCCCATTCAGTTGGTTGCCTTTTGGTACTGTTAACAGTTTCTTTTGCTGTGAAGAAGCTATTAAATTAGATATAGTCCCATTTATTTAAGTCTTTGTTTTCACTTCCTATGCCTTTGGAGTCAAATTTACAGAAACCCTTCTGAGACAGAAGTTGATAAATTTAATAGTTATCTCTTCTGCTATGTATTTTATTGTTGCTGGTCTTATATTCAAGTCTTTAATCCATTTGGAGTTAATTCTTGTGTATGATGTCACATAGAGTCTAGTTTTATTCTTTTGCATGTGGCTTTTCAGTTTTACCAGTATCTTTTTCAAATTATGTTTTATCCATTATGCCATTGTACTTGTCCCAATTTTCCCAATTTGTCCTCCTCCAATCAGCTCTCCCCACTCCCTCGGGCAATCTCACACCATTGTCCACATACATGGGTCATGAGAGGCATGGGTTCTTCCTTTACATCTTCATGCACATTCTGTAAGTACCCATTTGCCCTTCTTTCACTCAGGTCTCCAACCCTCCGTCCATCTGACACTCATCAACCTGCTCTCTTTATGTGATTTCATTTCTGTTCTACTTATTTGTTTATTTTGTTTTCTAGAATCAATTGTTTATAGATATGCATTTATTGCCATTTTATTGTTCATATTTTTTATCTTCTTCTCCTTGAAGAACACCCTTTAACATTTCATATAATACTGGTTTGGTGGTGATGTACTCTTTTAAGTTTTTCTTGTCTCAGAATTTCCTTATCTGCCCTTCAATTCTATGATAGCTTTGCTTGGTAGAGTAATCTTGAGTGTAGGCCCTTGCTTTTCATCACTTTGATATTTTTGCCTATCCCTTCTAGCTTGAACATTTCTTTGAGAAATCAGCTGACAGCCATATGGGGGCTCCCTTATAAATAACTAACTGGTTTTATCTCACTGCTTTTACGTTTCTCTCTGTCTTGAACCTTTGGCAATTTATTTATGATGTGTTCTGATGTGGGCCTCTTTGGGTTCATCTTGTTTGGGTGTCTCTGTGCTTCCTGGGCTTGTATGTCTATTTCCTTTACCAAGTTAAGGAAGTTTTCATTATTTTTTCAAAGAGGTTTTCAACTTCTCTCTCTTCTCCTTCCAGCTCCCCCATGGTATAAATGTCGGTATGCATGAAGTTGTCTCAGAGTCTCCTTACACTATCCTCATTTTTTTAAATTCATTTTTTCTTGCTTTTCTGATCGTTTTTTTTTTGCTTCCTTATATTTCACATCACTGATTTGATTCTTATTTATTTATTTATTAAAATATATTTTATTGATTATACCATTACAGTTATTCTATTCCCCCCCTTCATTCCTCTCCACCTGCACACTCCCTCCCCCATCATTCTCCCCCCTTAGTTTATAACCACGTGTCTCAAGTCTTTAGATTTTGTATTTCCCCCAGTATTCTTGCCCTCCCCCCTATCTATTTTCTACCTACCCTCTATGCTATTTTCTGTACCTTCTCCTCCCTTCTCCTCCTCCCACTCCCCTGTTGCTAACCCTCCATGCATTCTTCATTTCTATGTTTCCACTCCTGATCTAGCTGTCCTCTAGTTTTGCTTTTGTTTAGGTGTGGTTGTTAATAACTGTGAGTTTGCTGTCCTTTCACTGTTCATATTTTTCATCTTCTTTTTCTTATATAAGTCCCTTTAGCATTTCATATAATAAGGGCTTGGTGATGATGAACTCCTTGAATTTGACCTTATCTGGGAAGCACTTTATGTGTCTTTCCATTCTAAATGAAAGTTTTGCTGGATAAAGCAATCTTGGATGTAGGTCTTTGGATTTCATGACTTGGAATACTTCTTTCCAGTCCCTTCTTGCCTGTAAGGTCTCTTTTGAGAAATCCACTGACAGTCTGATGGGTACTCCTTTGTAGGTGACTGTCCCCTTATCTTTTTCTGCTTCTAGAATTCTCTCCTTCATTTTAGTCTTGGCTAATGTAATTATGATGTGCCTTGGTGTATTCCTTCTTGGGTCCAACTTCTTTGGCACTCTCTGAGCTTCCTGGATTTCCTGGAAGTTTATTTCCTTTGCCAGACTGGGGAAGTTCTCCTTTATTATTTGTTCAAATATGTTTTCCACTCGTGGCTGTTTCTTTCCCCCTTTTGGTACCCCTATAATCCGGATGTTGGAACGTTTAAAGATGTCCTGGAGGTTCCTAAGCCTCTCCTCATTTTTTTGAATTCTCATTTTTTCATTCCTTTCTGGTTGGTTGTTTTGTTCTTCCTTCTGGTCCATTCCATTGATTTGAGTCCCAGTTTCCTTTCCATCACTATTGGTTTTCTGGACATCTCCCTTCACTTCAATTAGTTTAGCCTTCATATGTTCCTCTAATTTGTGACTATAATCAACCAGTTCTGTGAGCATCCTGATAAACAGTGTCTTGAATTGTGCTTCTGAGAGGCTGGCAATTTCTCGGTCGCTTAGAGTTATTGGCTCTGGGACTTTGAGTTCTTCTTGCACCATCTTTTGGGCTGTTCGTGCCTGTTCCGTAGCAGGATCGGAGCCCTAGGTCTTCACCAGAGCAGGGCAACTCAGTTGCTGGGTTGTGACAGTGTATGTGGGGGCGGGGTCAAAGAGGAACAATGGCATCCTGTCTGCCGTCTCCTGCCGCGGCCCCCACAGGTGTGGCAGCTGCCACTGTAACCGGGCCCACGCGTTTCTTCCCATTGCATGCGAGTGTGCCACCGCCGTCAGCCCTCGCCCCCTGGGGCTTGCGTGGTCCGTCTCACTGTGCGAGAATGTGCGACCGTAGTCAGTCTGCCCCGCACCCTGGGTCCGGGCCACTTGCATGCCTAGGTCGGGGGGATCTGTCCTGCCCGACCCTGCTCCGCTGCTGGTTCCGCCCCTCTTACCATCCCCGTTGAATGGTTAGTGGTTGTTGGACTTCCGTATAATTCAGTTTTCTGTCTTGTGGCTGTGTCTTTGTTCTCCAAACCTTTGTTGTATTCAAACTTGGTTGTGGGAGAAGGCACAGTGTTTCCACCTATGCCTCCATCTTGGCGGAAGTCCACTGATTTGATTCTTGACTTCATCCACTCTACTGTTGATTCCCTGTAAGGGTTTTTTTTTTAATTTTTTAATTAGTGTATACTTCATTTTTGACTGGAATTTTTTATGCCATTGAGATTCTCATGAAGTTCCTTGAGCATCCTTATAACCAGTGTTTTGAAGTCTGCATCTAGTAGCTTGCTTGTCTCCATTTTGTTTTGTTCTTTTTCTGGCGTTTTGTTCTGTTTTTTCATTTGGGCCATCTGTTTTTTTGTTTTTTTGTTTTGTTTTTTTTTTGTCTTCTCATCTTGGCAGCCTCCCTGTGTGTGTTTCTATGTATCAGGTGGAGCTGCTACGTCTACCAGGCTTGGTAGAGTGGCCTAGTGTAGAAGTCGTCCTGTAGAGTACAGTGGCACAGCCTCCTTTATTACCGAAGCTGGGTACTTGAGGTGCACCCACTGTGTGAGATGTGTACATCCTCTTGTTGTCATTGAGCCTTGATTGATGTTAGCATGTCCAGGGTCAGCTATGTCTCTGTTCTTTCGGGGTCACACAGCAGAAGCTACAAAGCATTCTGCTGATGGCTGCTACTTGTGCTGGGTTTGGAGGTGCCCAGGCAAGGCCAAGCTGTGAACCAAGTCCAGCTGCTGCTATTGCTTGAGCTGGGGAAATATAGTAAGAGGTATGGGGCTTGTTGAAACAGATACTGCTTATTTGATAGAATTTAGGAAAATCTGGAGCATGGGCCAAGACAAGCCATTTGTATGGTAAAGCCACTGGAAACAGTTTGTGTGGCCCAGAACTTGGTTGTGGCAAGAATCACCAGTGTGGGGCAACTGTGTAAGCCAAGTTGAGGGAATGTCAGATATAGAGTCTCCCTGCTGGCTCTGTGGCTGTTGATGGGAACGGCTCAAAAAAGGAACAGTGGTCACTGCCAGCATTTCTGTCTGGGAGAAAGCATTCCCCCAGCTCTTACCCTGATGCCAGATTTCACTTCTTCTGTGTGTGTCTCTGGTGACTTTCAATCTGCTGCTTTTGTGCTGGGGCTCAGAAGGAGTGAGTATGAGTAATATATGTGGGCCCTTTAAGAGGAATTGCCAGGGAGTTCTGCAATTGCCAGGGACTTCTGTTTTTCACAGCCTCAATCCCTGCTGGTTTTTACAAGAAAAATTACAGAGATTTCTCTTCCTGGAACTGAAACTTTGGGTTGGAAGGCCTGGTGTGGGCTTGGGATTGTTCATGCCTGAGATATCTCTCCTGATTTTTATCTGGCACATTAGGGCATGGGACCAGCCAATTCTTTGTCTCTGCCCCTCCTACCACCTCAATGGTTATTATGTAGTTTAGTTGCAATTTTGATGTGGTTGAGGCCAATTGTGTTTACCCATGCTACCATCTTGACCAGAAGTACCAGTGCCATTTTTTGAAGAGACTTTTCTTTCACCATTATATTTTTGGCCTCTTTGCAGGAAATTAATTGTTCGTATATGTGTGGGGTTATTTCTGTGCTCTGGAGTCTGTCCCATTATTCTCTGTCTGTTTTCTTGTTAATACCATGCTGTTTTGATTATTTTAGCTTTGTAGAATAAATTGAAGTCAGGATGTGTGATACCTTCAGTTTTGCTCTTTTTTCTCAAGATTGCTTGGCTATTCAGAGTCTTTCGTAGTTCCATAAAATTTGATGATTTTTTTCCTATTCTCTGAAAAATGCCATTTGAATTTTGTGGGGATTGCATTACGTTTGTACACTGCTTTAGATTTATGTCTACTTTAATAATATTAAAGCTTCCAGTCTATGAACATGGGATATCTTTCTATTTCATTGTCTTCCTCCCTTTCTTTCTGCAATGCAATATAAAGCTCCTTCTCATCTTTTGTTAAGTTTATTCCTAGGCATTTATACTTCCGATTATAAATAGGATTATTTTCTTTATTTTTCTTTCTGATACTTTGTTGTTAATATATAAGAACACAACAGATTTTTTATATTGCATTTTTTACTATTGTATCCTGCAATTTACAGTATTTGCTTATTTTTTCTAATGGTCTTTTGGTGGAATATTTAGGGTTTTCTATACATAGCATTTTGTCACAATTTGCAAATAGTGACAGCTTCACTTCTTCACACTGAATTTGGATGCCTTCCAGTTTGTTTTCTTGCCTATCTTTTCTGTGTAGAACTTCACTACTATGTTGAATAACAGTGGTGAGAGTAGGCATCCCTGTCTTGTTCCTCATCTTGGAGGAAAAGCTTTCAGATGCTCACCCTTAAGTATGACATTAGCTGAGTGTCATATATGACCTTTCATCTGTTGAGATACTATGCTTTCTGTACTCATTTTATTGTATTGTAGGCATACATAGATGCTATCTTGTCAAAAGTTTTTCTGCATCTTGAAATGATCATGTGGTTTTTATCTTTTATTTTCTTAATGAGGTGCACCACATTGATTGGTTTGTGAATGTTGAACCCTCTCTCCATCCCTGGAATGAACCCCATTTGATCATGATACATGGTCCTTTGAATGCTTGGGAGAAGTAACCAGGTAAGCCATCTGGACCTGGACTTTTTAAAACTTGTTATTCTATTACAGTTGTCCCAATTTTTCCTCCTTTGCCATGCTCACCTAGACTTTTGTTTAAGGGAAAGTTTTTGAATACTGTTTCAATTCCTTACTAGTGACCACCCTACTTAGGTTTTTTAATTCTTTTTTAGAAAATTATGTACAGTTAGTATATAATACTATATTGATTATATTAGTTTCAGGTATACAGTATAATGATTAGATAATTTTAGACCTTACAATGAGATCATCCCACTAGTTGGGGGGGATTTGAGCTGGAGTGTTTGGGTCTCTGTGATAGAGTTTGCTCAGAGAAGGTCCCATTGGGGGTAACATCCCAAGTGCAGCAGGAGAATGTTCCCACACTGAGGGACAGCAAGTGCAGAAGCCCCGAAGCAGCAGAGTTTGGCCTGTCTCATGAGCAGGAAAGTCTCCCCTTGACCAGTCATTTGATAAATGTTGTCAGAGAATCATGCTCCTTCCCTCCAGGGCACCTGTCTGGGGTTATAACATACCAGTATCATGGTTTGGTTACTGTCTGCCAGTCCCCATAAATTGCAGCAAATGTTGATTGATTGCCTACTGTGTGCCTGGTACTGGGAATCTAACAGTGAGCAAAATATAGTCACTGTTTATGTTTGAGTGTGTGTGTGGGGTAAACAGACAAATAGTGAAACAAGAATCATAGAAATAGGAATGATTTGCTATTATTCATCAGTGTATTCCCAGAACCAGCACAGAACCTGGCACATAAAAGAGCAAATATTCATTGAATGAATTCTGCTAAGGACAGAATGCAGCATGAAACTGCACATGTAATAGGGTCCTAAATAACTTGGGTGGGGAGACACATATGCATATAAAGACAGTTGGAAATACACTAAAGTATTCAATGATTGTCCTCTGATTCTATACATTTTATGCAATAAGCTTATACATGTATATATACTTTATTCATTCCAATGAACATTCATGTTTAATGAAACACGACTCAAACTTAGTGAACGGCTTTCACTAAAGTTTGCCAAATAAGGCTTTCAGCTTTAGTTTATGAGCTGTTGGGGAAAATTCTATTGATGATATTTATAGTTTATTTCTTATGACTCTCATTTCTCACTAGGGTTGGCTACCAGTATTTTTTTTAGGCTGCTTCAAATCTCTCCTTCATTAGGACTCAACCTAATGAGAAAGAAAAGAAAAGAAAAGAAAAGAAAAGAAAAGAAAAGAAAAGAAAAGAAAAGAAAAGAAAGGAAAGGAAAGGAAAGGAAAAGAAAAGAAAAAACATTGCCCAAAAGACATTCGGGAATAGAATAAGATTATCTGCATTGGTTGGGCATAGGAAGATGATTCCATGTGTGGCTATGGATGGGGAGTGAGGCAGAAAAAAATTTGCACGATAATTATCGGTATGATTTGGGGGCAACGAGCAGCCTGATACCGTTATGCATGAAAAGCACTGAGTGACCTTCCTAATCCCCCTAAATCCCAGGACCCCTCACTCAAGGACTCCCTGTATAACATGCACTCCCCAGTACCCAGTAGAAAGCAAGCAGGGAGCTTCCTTGCCCCACACCCTGCACCGCTGGCCTGGACACTTCTGTGAAGCATAAGTAACAACCAGCGACACCTGACCTGGGATTCCCCGGCCCAACTCTGTGGGCGGGGGAGTTCACCAAGCCACCGCCCTGTCTAGGGAACACAGCACAAACCCTCCCCATGGGCACAGCAGAGGCCCTAGCAAACCCCACACACAACTGAACACTCAAGTGTAAACCCTTACATTCAGCATTGAGTCAGGGCTACCCATCGTGATTGATTCGCTGGCTCCCTGAACACCTGCAAGCTTCTACACAGCTTGGCCCCCGACAAACAGGGACTGCACCCTGTACCCCACGAGGCTCAGTGCCTACCACCAAGCAACCCTCACTCTGGGCACTACAGGGTACTCACCGTCCTGAATCGCCATAGCACAACCTTGAGCACTGTGGGTAAGCCTTCTACCTCCACTCTGAAACATGCGGGTTGACTGTGCCCCCGGCCTCTTACCCGGCCTATTAAGCAAAGTTCCCTCTGCCCTGGGCTCCAGACAGCCTGCTCCCCAACCCGCTCCTGTTCTCTCCCTGGCTCCCACCCTTTCCCTTCTCCTACCAGAGCTTATAGGTAGCAGGAGCACTAGGGTCACCAAAAGGATCCCAAGAAAGCACCAAGAAGAAAAGAGACTCTCGACGTGGCGGGAAGGTGCCTTGTGCAGCCCGTAACATGCTCTCATTTTTCGGGACCCCAGCAAGAAACCTGAGGGACAGTGAGTATTTACCTTTTTGAGTGCAGACGTAACAATCAGCAAGCTCAAGAGTCCAGTGATATACCACTGGTGGGCGTGGCCTGGGCTTTCAGGTACCAGTTTAGGCAGGGCCAATCAGCTGGGTGAAAGGCGGGGCTTCAGCGCCTGGCGGGGCCTTAGGTTAGGTTGGAACCTTGTCTGCTTGCAGCTCGCACTCCGCCCACGCCCGAGTCTGTCACACAGTTACCTATTGGGATGAACATTGAAAATTTGCGAGAACTGGAGGTTCACCACCGCCTCCCACTAATGCAGGGTGGAAAGGAAACAAGAACTGGCGGAATCATCATTGTGGCTTTTCCGGAACACTGGGTGGAGGAATGAAGAGGATCGACCTGAACATAGAAACCCAGAGTACAGACAGTGGGTCCCCTAGGGTCCAGCACCCCTAAGGTTCTCTTTTTGTCCTGGGGCTTCCAAACTGGCAGTTGTGCCAGGGTCCTTGCTTTAACTTGGCATTAGTCAAGCATAATTAGGGACAATACTTGAGATTTTCATGATTGAAGGCCTGCCAGATTTCAAACTTACCGAGATGGTTTTGGTGGACTTGGTAATTTTCAAAATTACCAAGATGGACTCCCACACCCAATGGAAATGGCTTTGCCCCTACTCCTTTGAGAGGACCCCTGGTAAGTTGAATTATTAAACACTCTGCCGTTCAGCATATTGGGCCTCAATCTATGGGGCCCTTACTGTTCTGGAACTAAGTATAAGTGAAGATGAAATACAAGTGCTTGAAAAAGGTAACGACAAACATGTATTAAGTGTTAAATTCCTAATGCTATGATTGGCCATGAATAAGGCCATGATTGGTTGGATGAGCAGAAATTGGTAAGAAGGGGAACTTTTGTAGTGAAACAATCTCAATTCTGGAAAATTAAAAATGAGCAAGATTTATTTGTAGATGTAAATCTGTAAGACCAGTAAAAGGGGAAAAAGTGCAACATGAGGGATGTTAAAGAGCACACAAAAGGATCTGACATTTTTTTTTCCTTGGTTGGCAAAGAATCAAAACATTGCGTTGTGAGTAAATGTATCAGGAGTAGCCCCCTCTCAAATTTTGTTTTTGCTATTTTTTTCATTTTTAAATGTTTTCAAATGGATATGACCTTTAAACCACCAATCTTATTTAGAGTTTATCCCAAAGAAATCATCAGAGCAAAGTTGTAGAATTTTGGAAAAATATAAACTTTAAGTATCTAGTAATAGTGTTATGGAATTTATAAGATGGAATACTATGCAACATGCAATGTAAAAATATCATTGTGTGGAAATGCTGATGTTTTTTATAAGTGAACAAAGCAATCTCCTAATGTGGCTTTGGCATTTCTTTTATAAATAGAATGTATATTGATACCCATAAAAAGATTAGCTGGAAATATACCCAAATTAATTAATACTTGATAGGATTATGCATATTTAAGTTTCTCTGCTTTTTCGGTTTTCTCTATTGATATGTTATATCTGGAATGAGGTTAAAGTGTAAATAGAATCCATATCACACAGGGTTAAGGAATGAGAGCTTGGTAAGGAAATGGAAGCTCTCAGTACAAACCTCAAATGCCAAAAAGAATTCCTCTTGACTAATTGGGCTCCAATTCATAACCAGAGTCTGTCAGCCATTGTTTACAGAGGCCCCTCCTGCACTCTTCATAGCAGGGAAAATGCACAGACTGGGCTGTCAAACCTTCTGCACCGTGTTCCTGCCATCTGAGTTGACCCTTCTAAGAGAGCTCCAATAAGACAGACTTTCCAGTCTGACTGGAGCTGTGCATCTATATCTTCATTCACATCTTCACCAAAGTGGCTAAAACTCTGACCAGTCAAGACAGTTTGTTTTAGATGAAGAAGACTGTGTGGATTTGGAGTTCTCATTTGCTAGAGAATATGCCAAATCAGGGTCAGCTTCTTCAAAATAAAACTTAGTGTTAATTGATTCTTTGCATTCTAAATTGGTACATATTTACATCTTTTTCAGAGGTGGGAGTAGCAGCATGAATGGACCTGTGACAGCTCTGAGAGAAGGACTTCCACTGCCCTGGGTGAATTACACACTAGGATTTGTGAAAACCTGAAAGAGAATGGCTAGACAGAGGATAGTTAAGCCATCTTTTAGATGCTGGTCCTGGGAGCTATGCCTCTCCATTTGCATCTGGTAAGCACTTCCTGGCCAGCTGACTTTCATATTTAGCTTTTACCAGCAGAAGCAATACTGTGGCATGCCCTAACCAACAAAGCAATTCTGAAACCATTCAAAAACATAAAGGAGAACATTGCTCAGCAAAAACACATTCATTTTATTTCCTCTCGGCTTTAAAAAGAAAATGTATTACAACCCACATTCCATAAGTATATTTGAAAGGTAAAAATGTTTATTTCTCAATATAATGGTGAAGACAGAATTTCATGTTAATATCATAGACTTAAAAATCACTTACATTTGATACTTGTTTACTGAAAAGCAAACAAAACAGAGTTAGAATGTTAATATTAACCAGTGTTGCCCCAATAAGTTTAATTTAAAAGAGAAGAATAGCTTTGGATAGAAATTGGTTCAGTCCTTGATTTTCTGATGAAAAATGTAAAGCATGAGGTTAATCACACAATAAAGCAAGCTAATGTAGGTAATACGGTACTTTACCATAGTTAATATATGTATGTAGAATAGTATATACAGTTATCATAGATAACTAATGTGATAGAAAAAATGTCATAGATTTCTTTTTAAAATTTTATTTTTGGTTATATTTCTTTCCATTACCATTTGTCCCCCTTATACTCTCCTCCCCCATCAATCACCACACTGTTCTCCATGACCATGGTTTTTTTTCCCCTTTTGCTCTATCTCTCCATGTTGTAATGCCCCCGATCCCACAGCTGTCAGCCTGCTCTCTATGGGCCTGTCTCTATTTTGCTTGTTAGTTCAATTTGTTCACTAGGTTCCACCTGAGTGAAATTGTATGGTATTTGTCTTTCTCTGACTGGCTTATTTCACTTAACAACAATTCTCCAGTTCCATCCATGCTGTTGCAAAAGGTAAAAGTTTTTTTTCTTTTTATACCTCCATAGTAGTATTCCATTGTGTAAATGTTCCATTGTTGTTTTATCCACTTATCCCCTGACGGATATTTGGGCTGCTACTATATCTTGTTAACTGTGCATAATGCTGCAGTGAACATAGGGGTGCTTATGTCCTTTTGAATTAGTGTTTTGGGTCTCTTTGGGTAAATTCCCAGAAGTAGAATTGCTGGGTCATAAGAAAGATCTATTTTTAATTTTTTGAAGTTTCTCCGTACTGCTTTCCACAGTGGCTGCACTAATCTGCAGTGCAAAATGGGTTCCCCTTTCTCCACATCCTTGGTAGCACTTGTTGTTGTTTGTTGATTTACTGATGATACACATTCTGAAAAGTGTGAGGTGGTATCTCATTGTGGTTTTAATTTGCATTTTTCTGAGGATTATTGATGCTGAGAATCTTTTAATATTTCTATTGGCCATCTGTATGTCCTCTTTGGAGAAGTGTCTCTTCAGGTATTTTCCCCATTTCTTAATTAAACATTTTTTGGTGTTGAGTTTTATGGATTCCTTATAAATTCTGGATATTAGGCTCTTATCAGATATATTGGCAAATGCATGCTCCCATTCAGTGGGTTATCTTTTCATTTTGTTGATGGTTCCCTTTGCTGTAGAAAAACACAAACTTTTTAGTTTCATGTAGTCCCATCTGTTAATTTTTTTTGTTTGTTTTCCTTGCCTGAGGAGATATGTAGATAAAATATTGCTATAAGCAGTGTTTCAGATTTTGCTGCCTATGGTTTCTTCTAGGATTTTTATGGTTTTGATCTAACCTTTAAGTCTTTAATACACTTTGAATTTATTCTTGTGTATGGTGTAAGAAGGCAGTCTAGTTTCCTTTTCCTTTATGTATCTGTCCAATTTTCCCAACACCATTTATTGATTAACTATCTTTAGCCTACTGTATGTACTTGGTTTCTCTGTCAAATAGTAATTGATCATGAAAGTGTGGGTTTATTTCTGAGTTTTCCATTCTTTTCCTTTGATCCATGAGTGTGTTTTTATGCCAGTACCATGCTATTTTGATTACTGTAGCATTGTAGTACATTTTGATATTAGATTCCTCCAACTTTGTTTTTATTTCTCAAGATTGTTGTTCTATCTGGGGCCTTTTGGGATTCCATATGGATTTTTAAAATATTTGTTCTTGTTCTGTGAAATACATCATTGGTATCTTGGCAGAAATTGTGTTGAATCTATAATTGTTTTGAGTAGTATGGATATTTTAATGATGTTAATTTGTCCTATTCATGAACATAATATGTGCTTCCACTTATTTGTATCTTCTTCAATTTCTTTATTCAGTGTGTTATAATTTTCTGAGTACAAGTCTTTTACATCCTTGGTTAGATTTATTCCTAGGCATTGTATTCTTTTCAAAGCAATTGTGAATGGGATTGTTTTCTTAATTTCCCTTTCTGATACCTAATTTTTGGCATATAAAATGCAACTCATTTCTGGGTATTAATTCATATCCTGCTACTTTCCTGAGTTTGTTTACCATGTCTAGTAGTTTCCTGGTGAACTTTTTAGAGTTCTCTATGTACAATATCATGCCATCTTCAAATAAACATAATTTTACTTCTTCCTTTCCAATTTGGATGCCTTTTATTTCTTCTTGTCTGATTGCTGTGGCTAGAAGTTCCAGGACTATGTTGAACAAGAGAAAAGCAGACATTCCTATCTTGTTCTCAGTCTCAAGGGGAATGCCTGTTTTTGCTCATTGAGTATGATGCTGGCTGTGGCTTTGTCATATATAGCCTTGACCAGGTTTATGTATGTTTTTGCGATTCCCATTTTGCTCAGAGTTTTATCATAAATGGTTGCTGGATTTTATCAAATGCCTTTTCTGCATCTATTGATTTGAATGTGTGGCTTTTATCCTTCATTTTGATTATGTGGTTAATCATATTTATTGACTTGAGAATGTTGTACCAATCTTGCATTTGTGGAAGAAATCCCACCGGATCATGGTGTATGATCTTTCTGATGCATTGTTGCATTTGGATTGCTAATGTTTTGTTGAGGATTTTAGCAGCTATGTTCATCAGTGATATTGGCCTATGATTTTCCTTCTTTGTAGTGTCTTTTTCTGGCTTTGGAATTAGGATAATGCTGGCCTTGTAAAATGAGTTGGCAGCCTTCCCTCCTCTTGAATTTTATGAAATAGTTTGAGAAGGAGAGGTCTTAGTTCTTCTTTCAATGTTTGGTGAAATTTACCTGTGAGGCCATCTGGTCCAGGGTTTTTGTTTGTTGGGAGTTTTTTGATTACTGCTTCAATTTCGGTATGTGTAATCTGTCTATGCAGATTCTCTGGTTCTTCCTGATTTAGTTTTAAAAGACTCTATGTTTCTAGGAATTTATTCATTTCATCCAGATTGTCCAATTTGTTGGCATACATTTGTTTGTAATATTTTCATATAATCCTTTGTATTTCTTTGGTGCCAGTTGCTATTTCTCCTGTTTCATTCCTCATTTCATTTATTTGGGTGTTCTCTCTTTTTTTTCTTAATGAGTCTGGTTAAGGGTTTGTTGATACTGTTTATCTTTTCATAGAATCTGCTCTTGGATTCTTTAATCTTTTGTAATTTTTAAGGCAATTTGTTTATTTCTGCTCTGATCTTTATTGTTTCCTTTCTACCACTCACTTTTGGCTTGGTTTGTTTTTCTTTTTCAAGGTTTTTTAAGTGTAAAGTCAGATTCTTTATTTGAACTTTTTCTTGTTTCTTAAGATAGGCCTGTAATTCTATGAATTTCTCTTTTAGGATTGCTTTCCCCGTGTCCCATAGATTTTGGGTTGTTGTATTCTCATTTTCATTTGTTTCAAGTTATCTTTTTATTTCTCTCTTGATCTTATTGGTAACTCATTCATTGTTCAATAACATGTTATTTAGCTTCCTTTACTTTGTGTATTTTTCAGTTTTCTTCGTGTCATTATTTCTAGTTTCATAGCATTATGGCCAGAGAAGATGCTTGATATGATTTCAGTCTTCTTAAATTTCTTCAGACTTGTTTTGTGTCCTCGCATGTGGTCTATTCTAGAAAAAGTTCCATGACCTCCTCAAAAGAATGTATATGCTCCTGCTTTGGAGTGAAATGCTCTGTAGATATTAATTAAATCCATTTGATCTAGTGTATCATTTTAGGGATGTCTCCTTGTTGATTTGCTGTTTGGAAGATCTATCCATTTGAAGTCAGTGGGGTGTGAAAATTCCCAACTATGACGGTAGTTCTGTTGATATTCTCCTTATGTCCATCATGATTTGATTTGCACATTTAGATGCTCCTATTTTAAGTGCATAAATGTTTACTAGGGTCATATCCTCTTGTTGGACTGTTTCCTTTATCATTATATAGTGTCCTTTTTTTGTCTCTTACTATAGCCTTGGTTTTAAAGTTTATTTTGTTGGACATAAGTATTGTTACTGCAGCTCTTTTCCCCTTAACATTTGTAAGACATATCTTTCTCCATTTGGCCTTTTACATTGAGACTGTTTGTTTCTTTTGTTCTGAGGTGATTCTCTTGGAGAAAGCATATATATGGGTCTTGTTTTCTTATTCTATTCAGGTACCCTCTGTTTTTTGATTGGAACATTTAAGCCACTTACATTTAAAGTGATTACTAGAAGATACGTATTTGCTGCCATTTTATTTTTTTCTATTTTTTCCTCTTCCTCTCCCCCTCCCCATTCCCCTGTAGCCTCCTCCTCCTTCCCACCCTTCTCCTCCCTGTGACCTGGCCCTGGGAAATTTTTTCAGAGCTATCAGCAATCCATAGCTTGTGGATTTCTGCTGGGCCTGGGTGTGTGCATGAAGAACCAGGATGCACACCAAGGTTGGCTTTTACCAGCACTGGGCCCAGGGGAGGGACAGCTAGAGTCCCAGAGTTCCCTGAGGTCTGCCTCCACCTGTGGGCTTTCTGTTAGGTTTGATCTCTGAAATGGCCTCCAGCTGTATGCCTCAGCGGCCAGGCTTAACCTGCACAGAGTGGGGTGAGAGGGATTCCTGGGGGTGGGGCTACTGCATCCCTTCAGGTTGATGCCACTTAGAGGGGAGCTTTCTGCACTAAAACAATGGCTTCTACAACATGGGGAATGAATCAGCACAGGGATCCTGGCTCCTCACACTCAAGTTCTCTCCCCACATCCACCAATCCCAGAATCTCCTCATGTGGCTCTAGTCTACTTTGCTCTCCCTCTCCCAGAGTCCGGGGTTGAGTAGCTGCACATGAAATCTTGTTCATTGGCCCTTTAAGAGGCTCTCTCCATCTCTAGCCATCTCTCCCTGGTGGACAGAAACCTCACTGCTTTTCACAGCTGGGCTCTTTTCCTAGTCTGGGTGCGCCCCTTGGGGTTTAGACCCCACACTTCTCAGGGGCCACAGCCACTAAAATATCCCCCTGAAACTTCAGCTGCTGTCCATGGGAGCCCAGCAGCCTTTTAGCACCTCCACACTTCCTACCAGCCTCATTGTGGTGGTGTGGTTTCTTCCTTAAGTCCTTAGTTACAAGGTTTCTTTCCAGTGTTCAGGTGGTTATTCAGGATGATTTTTCTGTAATATAGTTGTAATTCCGGTTCGGTCCTAGGAGAAGATTAGTGTTGCTTCCACCTACTCTGCCACCATCTTGGATCTCATAGATTTCTTCTAATTAAAAAGTCACGTCATTAGATATTTGTTAATCATATTGCTCATTGACCTACTAAATTCTGGAAGAAAAAAACAATATTTTTCTTGTGATGGAGAATTTTACTTCTACAAAAGCACAATTACCAAGCATTTAATTTCTAGTCCTTCTTTAAAAATCACTTGTTCAGAAACCCCCCAAATAATAGAGTTCCAACTAAACACAAATATTGAGCATCTTTTTATATATTTGTAGGCTACTTGCCTTTCTTTTTTTGGTGACCTGACTGTATGTCATTGCGCATCTTTGGGTGGAAGTAGGAAAAGACTGGTCTTTGAATTTTTAACTCTTTAAATAAGCCAATTACCTCTTTTCTGTGATACAAATTCCAATTTTCCCCCTTAGTTTGAGTTTGCTTAGGCTTGATCTTTCATCCCCAGTACCTTGCATGAATTCAAATTGAAATTCAAATTGAGGACCAGCTCCCTTTTTATATTTATCCAGATAAATGTGTCAGAATATACTCTAAAGACCACTATTAGAATTATAATTACACAGAAGTTAACAGTGTGCATGCTATGTGCTGTTGAGTTGGTCCTGAATTTTGTAGACTTTGTGAATGAGAAATGTCCACAGTATCCAGTCCTCAATAGCTCTGCTCAGCTCCTTTAGACTCCTACCTAGGACCTCTTTTATGGGGTCAGTACATCACATATTTAGTCTTTATTTTTTCTATCTTTTATTATCTTTCCCATGGAACCTGGCCTACCTTCTCATGATGTGCCCAAAGTAGGACAGCTTCAGTTTTGTCTTTTTTTTTTTCCTTCAGGGCTGTTGCAGGCTTACTCTACTCTAGGATTTACTGGTTTGTCTTCCTAGTGCTTTAGGATATCTTTACAGCTCTCCTCCAACACCATATTGCAAATAAATCAATTATTTTTCTTCTTTAGTATCCAGCTTTCACACTCATACATAATAATTGGGAAACACATACAAATGTATTTTTAAAATGTAGAGATGATGATATTTTCTAGAAATATTTAGTATAGTACATAATATTACACCAAATACAAGTTTATTAATTTGATAAAATCTTAAAACTCATGAATTGTTAGTTAATTTTTTTGTATTTTGAATCTAAAAATTATTTATTTAAAAATTTTAATGATTTTTTTAGTGCAAAGTGCTTTTGAAATAGGTCTTAGGAAATATATAGTTTAAATTTTTCCAGATATTTCTCTGGAACAGACTTAAGCCATTACTTCTATTATCATTTAATGCCCTATTAATAATTATAAATTACTTCTTTCCCCTTGAAGTAAGACCTATATATGGGGACTGGAAGAAGTAAGGCCTGCTTTAGTGTAGTTGGTAGGGTAATAATATGGGTGTAATAATTTATAGTTTTATTTAATTTTTCCATTTATTTTATTTTGTTCAAGTATTAAATTTTAACAGTTCACCTAAAATGTCATATGGTATGCTTGAGTGTGATACTTTTGTTATGGAATTATGTGCTTATGATTTTGTAATAAAAGATTTTGTATTAAAACAGGAAAAAGGGCTGTTATTTGTGCCATACCCTGTATTTTACTCTCATCTGTCTATAAAAAGTGGGTCCTGCTCTATAAAAGAAAAAGAATATATTTAAGAAAGATGTGTCTGTAAAGAAATTAAAACATTAAAACATGAACAGCAATTAATAGGTAGCATAATAAACGTGACTTATTTTTATATTTTCCTCCTGCATATTTCCAAATTCTCTTTAATAAGCCCATCCGATGCTAAAAATTATTGAAAGTAAGAGAAAAATGGCAAACTTGTAAACAGAAATTCTAGGCAACACATTTTCCCTTTGAGTAATTAGAGTATTTGTTTATCCTAAGTGCAGCATTTCCACCGAGCAGACTGTGTGTGCTTTCAGCACAAAGAAGGAAGATGGAGGAGTGACAGTGTCCAAACTAAGAGGATGGGGCTTCCTGAGGTATCAGGAGAGCTTCAGCATCTTCAAGTGCACATGTCTGCATCTCTGTGGTGTCATTTCAATGGTTTTATGAATCTTGGATCTTTTTCTGTTGAAATGAATTGGCTCCTTTCCAATAATCATTTTAATTAGAGGTGTTCTCTAGCTTTAAGTATTTTGTCAAGGAAGGACACTGAGATAACAGGATTTTTTAATTCAGATGGCAGCATGGACAGCTGAACTACCCAGAATTAATATGCTGATCATCACAGTGCCGTCATTACACACAGATTACAAGTTCAGAAGAAATGTTCTTTGCCCTCTGTTGTGGTTGCTGGGTAGGCACAAGACAGTAAGCCATAAATTGAGATATGAGTTGATAAGAGATTAATGATTAACTGACCTTTCCCCATTGCTTCTCTTGTAAAAAGTGTTTTCAGAGTTGATCAACTAAATAAAAAGAGCCTTACTCCAGAAAACCTACAGATCCACTGTAACACAAAAAATTTCTCCTGAGTCTTTTCTTTTTTTAAAATATTTTAAATTTATATTTATTTTTAGAGAGAGGGAACAGGAAGGAGAAAGAGTGGGAGAGAAACATCAATGTGTGTTGCCTCTCATGTGTCCCCCACTGGGAACCTGGCCCGCAGCCCAGGCATGTGCCCTGACTGGGAATCAAACTGGCAATCCTTTGCTTCACAGGCCTGTGCGCAATCCACCGAGCTACACCAGCCAGGGCTGAATCTCTTTTCTTTACCATGGTTGTAGCAGGGTCTAGTGACAGGGAAAAGTGAACAGGATCTAGTATTGTAGAGGAGTGTTAGGTTTAGAGAGCATGTCCCACTTCCTTTATCACAGTCAAGATAGAAGGGAGGTATGTGTAGTCTCAGGCATCCAAATGCTTCCCTGGCCATGCTGAAGCCTCTCCTCTTTCTTAATTAAGGCCAGGAACACTGGTCTTCCACCAATGGACAGATCCTGAGGATGTCCATCAGTTCCCCTGACATTCCCAGTAATTACTGCTACATGATCCCTAATCATTGTTTTCTGTCTCACTTAGAAGACTTCCCACATTATCTTACACATACATCATCATTGAGAATTCTCATGTCCTTCAAAACATGACTGTCTTTGTAGTCTATTTCTTTTGGACACATCTTGAATCTTGTTTTCAAGGCCATGCTTTCCACAGACATGGAGCATTCCACAGAATGCTTTCTAGGGTATGGGTCCTGCCTAGCTAAGTTTTACCACATGGTTACCTGTGTTCAAGTGGAAAGGAGTGTTGGACAGAAGGCACACTGAAGCATCACGCAAGAACTACTAGCAATAGTTTTTTTTTCTTTGTTGTGTCTTTATCTGGTTTTGGGATTAGGATGATAACTCTCATGAAAAGAGTTTGGGAATTTTCCATCTTCTTGGACTTATTTGGACTAATCTGTGAAGGATAGGGGTTAGCTCTTCCTTAAATGCTTTGTAAAATTCTCCTGTGAAACCGTCCAGTCTAGGGCTTGTGTGTGCTGGGAGTTTTTTGATAACTGCTTCGATTTCATTGGTCTGTTATTTCTGTTATTTCATTTCTGCTGTTATTGGTCTGTTCAGGCTTTCTCCTCCTTCTTCATTCAGTTTTGGAAGATTATATTTTTCTAGAAATTTGTCCATTTCACCTAGGTTTTCAAATTTCTTGGCATATAGTTCTTCATAGTAATTTCTTACAATCCTTTGTATTTCTGTGGTATCAGTTGTAATCTTTCCTCTTTCATTTCTGATTGTGTTTATTTGGGTCCTCTCTCTTTTTTTCTTGATGAGTCTGCTAAAATGCTTGTCGATTTTATCTTTTCAATTCTTGACAGCTACATGCAAAAAAGGAAACTAGACCACCAACTTACACCATACACAAAAATGAATTCAAGGTGGATAAAAGACTTAAATATAAGTCATGACACCATAAAAGTCCTAGAGTAGAACATAGGCAGGAAAATCTCAGATATTCCACACAGAAATATTTTTACTGATATATCCCCCAGAACAAGGGACATGAAGGAAGGAATAAACAGATGGTATCTCATAAAAAAAAAAAGCTTCTACATGGCTAAAGAAACACCATTAAAATGAAAAGACAACCAACTGTTATGGGAAAACATATTTGCCAATGATACTCAGACAAGGGTTTGACCTCTAAAACATATAAAGAACTCACACGACTCCACTCCAGGAAGACAAACAACCCAACTGGAAAAATGGGCAAAAAACCTGAACAGACACTTCTCCAAGGAGGAAATACAGAGGGTCCAGAGGCACAGGAAAAGATCGGCATCACTAGCTATCAGAGAGATGCAGATTAAAACCACAGTGAGATACTACTTCACACCGGTCAGAATCGCCACCATAAACAAATCAACAAACAACAAGTGTTGGAAAGGATGTGGAAAAAGGGAACCCTAGTGTCCTATTAGTGGGAATGAAGACTAATGCAGCCACTGTGGAAAACAGTATGGAATTTAGTCAAAAAACTAAAAATGGAACTGCCTTTCAACCTGGCAATTCCACTGCTGGGATTATACCCCAAGAACTTGAAACACCAATTCAAAAGAATGTATGCCCCACAATGTTCATAGCAGCATGATTTACAATAGCCAAGTGCCAGAAGCAGCCAAAGTGCCCATCAGTAAATGAATGGATCAAAAAACCATGGTACATTTACGCAATGGAATAATATGCAGCAGAAAGAAAGAAGGAGCTCCTACCCTTTGTTACAGCATGGATGGAGCTGGAGAGCATTATGCTAAGTGAAATCAGTCAGGCAGTGAAAGACAAATACCATATGATCTCACCTTTAAGTGGAACCTAATCAACAAAACAAACAAGCAAACAAAATATAACCAGAAATTAAGAACAAATTGACAGTAACCAGAGGGGACGTGGGAGGGGATAACTAGGGGAAAAAGGAGAAGGGTTTTCAGAAACCAAAAAGGTCACATGGAAAAAAACCAAGGGGGGTGATATTGGGGGGGAGAGGTGGAGATGGCTGGGGTGAGGGGAAAGACACAGACAACTGTACTTGAACAACAATTAAAAAAAAAAGAACTGCTAGCAATTCTTTAGCAGTTCAAAGAACTGCTAGCCCTGGCTGGTGTAGCTCAGTGGATTGAGTGTTGGCCTGCAAACCGAAGGGTTGTGGGTTGGATTCCCAGTCAGGGCACATGCCTGGGTTGTGGGTCAGGTCCTTAGTAGGGGGTGTGTGAGAGGCAACCAACATTGATGTTTCTTTCCCTCTCTTCCTCCTACCCTTCCCCTCTGTCTAAAAATAAATAAAATGTTTTTTAAAAAAGAACTACTGGCAATATATCTCTTCTGTAGAAACAAATGCTGATGAGTTCTTAATAAGCCTGAAAGAGATCAAACTTCTGAATAATTTAGGTGAAACAGAATGTGCTTCACAGCCTGCCCTCAATCCCTAAGCTACACCAGCCAGGGCAGAACTTTTATTTTCTTAGCAAACTTGCCAATATGCAATATACTATTACTAATTATGGTCTTCATACTATACTTTTATATTACATTTCAATATTCTTAAGTTATAACTGAAAGTTTGTACATTTTGACAACTTCCACTCAATTTCCCCAACCCTAGGCTCTGGCGACTATTAATTTGATTTCTTTTTTCTATGAGTTTGTTTTTTTTCAGATTTCACCTGCACGTGAGGTCAATAGTATTTGCCCTTTTCTGTATGACTAATTTCACTTAATATAATGCCCTCAAGAACTATCCATGTTGTTACAAATGATGCATTTTCTTCATTTTTATGGCTGAATTGTACTCCACCATATTTATAAATAACATTTAATAAATCAAGGTATATGTTATTGACAACAGGCTGTTTCCATGTCTTGTTTATTGTAATAAAAATGCTGCAATAACCAGGGGGATGTAGATACCTCTTCCAAGTAGTTTCATTTTCTTTGGATATATTCCAGGAAGTGAAATTAATGAAAAATACGGTAGGTGTATGTTTTAATTTTGTGAAGAATCTCTATACTTTTTTTCTATAGTAACAATATGAATTTATAGCAGAGCTTAACATTTTAACAGACCAAAAGATGAACTGATACACTGGATTGTGGAAACCATTTAGCATGCCTGCTCTTCTAGAGTGGCTGATTCATTCTGTTAAGTACTGCACACAGCAGTAACCTGTGTTTCCCTACAAGGCAAGGTAAAGAAATAGCATCAGAGACAAACATCATTAAGTACAGAAATTAAATTCCAGAAGCCCGTTTAGAAAATGGACAACTAAAAAATAAACTATTGAATCCCTAAACTAGAAATAAATGATTCTTTTAAAGCAATTTCAAATGTTAATTAGTCTTACTTTTCTCTATCCCTGTATAATATATTTTTATTCCCTCCAAACTAAGTAATAGAAGTGTTGCATAGAAAGTAATACATGGTTTCTCATTTTAATTTAGTTCCAGTGGGAAAGACTGTAGAGAAATACGAGCTTTCCTAATGTCACAATTTAAAATCTGGCTCTAAGATGAAACATTTTAAAGGTAGCAGTTTCACCAGTATTCAATTCCAGTAATGCCTCATTCACCCCTATTGTCAAGAAAATCATGAGTTCTGGTAAGAGATCCTCCCCAAGAATGAAAGTTTATATTGCCCTTTAATTGTAAAAGGAGGCATCTTTCTAAAATTCCTCATTCTATTCAAGCACTGGCCAGGAAATACAATGAGTCACATGGATAACTTAAATTTTCTTGAAGCCATGAAAAGTAAAATAAACAAGAATATTAATTTTCAATATATTTTACTTAAGCCAGTGCACATGTATTTAACATTTTTATG